>NC_136268.1:30119154-30369226 GCF_964187855.1 Myxine glutinosa
CATTTGACTGTCCGGAAGGTCGCATATCGCAGTTACGATGAATCGCAAATTAGTTTTAATTAGTTTTAAAACATAGTGTCGCGTAACCGTGATTAACACCACAGTTACGGATGACCGATTTGCGAGACTTTAACTCCCGAGGCGAACACTCAATGGCGGACTCAAGTTCAACACCAACGCGCGGAATGGCGGGGCGCAGCGAAGGCTCCGCAACCTTATCTATTAAAATCAAACACCCAGGAAAACTGCGTTCAGATATTATGTACAAAAAGTAATATAAGGGTTTATTAGGAAAAGTAAAGCCAGTGAAAAAGCCCGCCGGTAAATCTAATAATTCTAATAAACCTAAATCGGGACGTCCCCACACGACTGACAGCAAACACAAACGAGGGAGATTAATCACGAAAATAACACGTCCCGTCGTTCAAAATATACGCGGAGATCGGGCTTATCTGTCTTTGTCGTCTTGTATTGTTGGTGTCCAGCACCGCTCCTTCCGGCCCGATCGCACACCACGAGGCCCCTCGCTCCAAGCACCACGCGTCCGACGCAGGCCAGCGGCTCCACTTGACCAGGGACAGGAAGGACTCCTTTCAACTCCACTCGACTCGACGACGCGGGAGTGCTGGCAGCCAAGTGCCAACGAACTGCTCAGTGCCAACTGGGTGTGCTCTCGTGTGTCTCCTGCGACTCCCTACAACCCGAACTGCACTCGAACTGCGACTGGAATGGCGTGTCCTCTCCAACTCTCCACCACCGCTCAACTCTCTCTGGTGCCTGCCTGCGTCTGCCAGTGCCTGCCACGAACTCAACTCAACTCTCGAAATGGCGTCCGACCGTCGCCTATATTGGTGGCCGATGACGTCACATTGCGCACTCCTCAGCCAATCAAAGCCTCCCGCGACTCCTGACATCTCCCCCGTTACGCGACCCTGCGGTCCTGGCATAACACGTGCCGGCCAGGTTTTTAGGCCTTTGGAGGTGTACACGGTGGCGGCCAATTGTGGTGGTGTTTTTGACCTGGTTTCCTGTCAATTTAATACGAAGTCCTTGTCAGGGAAAGGGGATTATTTAATGTTGCGCTAAGGACCTAACTAATGTTTATGTGGTTTGCAGTGCCATAAAGGACAAAGGTTTGATTACTAGGTGATACTCACAGGGGCGTTACCTTTAATCCCTCACTATTTAACACTCGAATCTCCAGGTAGATCCACACTCATACATCTTACCCCGACAACCGCCTGAACATCAATAACTTATTACATGTAGAGTCCCTGTCACGACAGCCGAATACCTACCTATTCAGATCTACCTAGCTCTAGATGTTGCATTACCAAATTCATAACACAGCCCCCCCCCTGGAACCGTAGCTCCTGCAAGGTTCACCGCAGGGCTACCATTCCAGCCTTAACACTTACTGTCACACACTTAATTAACCTACGAAATAAATCAGGAAGGGCTGTGGGAAGTGAGTCGGACTACCTACCTACACTTCCTTAACATGCTGAACCCCTTAACCATCATGCAAGTATGTACATCGTCTTCGTTGTTCCTGTGGAGGGAGGAAACAACAACACACAACACTAACTTAACCACAAAACTTAACCATCTTTCCAAAACTCAAAACTCTAACCTTTGTACATACCCCGGTCTACAGACCGCGTCCCCCGGTGGATGCCACAAGACTCAACCTTACCTGCGGGCCATCCCCAATGCATCCCCCTAAATTTCCACGGGCCCTGTCCAGATGTTACAGGTGAGTGACACGGCTCGGTGGATTTCGCCCACATTCATGCTACACAGACCCCTTAACCACTCATTCTCATTCCATAGGTCATCAAGGCATTTCAAAAATCAATAAGGTTCTTCTTCAATACACCCCCCTGCAGGACCATGGCATTGATGTCATTCACGTGTGTGTGCATTCCTCAACTAGGCAGCGGGGAGGTACCGCACAAAAAGATGGTGGGGGCGCATCAGGCTGTGGTGCCCGCAGTCCCAAAAACAAGTCAACCGACTTACAAGTTCATTGCCCCCCCCCCTTTACCTCTTGGCCCCATGACAGCCCAACAGCCCCTTTCCGCCGTTACCTCGCCGGTGAGGGTCTCCACACACACCAGGCTCCTTTGCCTCCTGCTTTCGCGCAGCAACACGGGTCACCGGGGGACTTCCTCACCCCGCGGCGCCCAACCAGACCCTCCACCGACGAGCTCCAATTTCCAGTTACCACCGGCTGCCAGGGGTAATTGCCGCAGAGGGGGGCCCGCAGGCATCGCTCCTCAGAGCTTGCTCTGTACCTGCGGACACACACACCTTCCCCACCCACAAGACCCCAAAACACACTTCCTCCCCCGCTGCCATTCAATTCTCCACACAACTCAGCACAATTCAGTACAATTCCATAGATGGTGTAAAAGGTGTTACAAGGCTTGCCATGGCCTGCTACATGTGAAATTCCCCCAGTTCACATTTAAACCATCACATCTTCCCAAAAGCACATTTCCAAAAGCACAATTATCACCCCTCATTATCTCCAATAATCATCACTCACTCTCCAGGTTCCACTCTCACGACCACATCAAAACACCTAACCACAACACAAAAACATACGCCACCCACAAGACACTGTGTGGCTCCCATTCCATCCCCTCACCGGCCATGTCATCACTCACACCCGCCTCCCAACTCCAATTTACATGTCCCCAATTTCCAAAGCAAGTCCTGAAGCCTGGGACAGTACTCCTCAAAACACTCACCTCAAGTGCAGGTAGTTGCAGGTTGGTCAGGTCCAAGAGCGTCATCCACCCTTCACAATCCCAAAATTTCACATTGGGCCTACCAAATACTTCCAAATTTCTCTTTTGTCCCCACTACACTGGCAGGTATGTGGATCCGCATCCAACGGTGATCATCGCTACACAACTACCTACAGCCACGTCAGCTCTGCACCTCTACCGTGCAAGGGTCACCGGGACAAGGTGAGCAGTCAAAACGCCAACATGGCCCATGAGTGTCCATAAGGGTGCGACCCACCATCCATCCTTCGGCCCCCCTGCGAGGAACACAGCTGCAGCAGCCCCAGCTGGCCAATGTGGTGAGCACTTGCTGCCACAACACACACTACCGCACACACAACCTCGGCCCTGGGGGGCACGGTCGCAGTGCGTGGCATCCCTACAGCCACGTCCCCTGCACCTCCCCATCATCCCCCAGTCCGACTACAGAACTGCAGCCCCCCAGTGCTCACCCACACTTGACCACACCAAGGTCCAGTCAACAGCCATGCTCCACCAGGAGACCCACCCAGAAGACATGGTCCACACACCTCGGACACGCACAGCACCACGTTGACCCTCAGGCTACACAACTACATCCCCATCATCCCGCGTCCCAAATATCAGCACAGTTGCCCCCGCAACCAGTTGAAAGCTGTGTCTTGCTACCCTATTAATTTCATCACAGCCTCCAACACTTTGGTCTACACACCTGGATCAATAATGGCGTCACTATACAGTGTCCACCATGGCATTTCAAAATCCACCCTTAAATTTCCATCTAACCCACAGATTACCCATGCCAACCATTTGTCACATTTCACTCACCTCACCAAAGAAGGATGCTTTGCCATACACATGCCAGCCGAGCATGGCCCATATGCTCGGCGCGTTACACATCTCCCGATTCACATCCCCATGGCTCTCTTCCCAACCCGAGAGTCCATAAATCATAACGGAGCATCTGTGGAAGGTCACTCACACCATCACGTTCCACAGATGCCCCAATGGTTGTCCGGCAGGCTATCTCCATCCCTGTCCATTCGGTTTGACCCGCGTCCATAGACCAACCACCATGCCAGGTCACCACATGCTGGTTGTCCCAGAGTCCCTGGAGGAGAGTGCCAGGCCGCATGCCCGGGTGGTCACCACATCAGTCCCAAGTTGGCCGTCCACAGTGCCACCACCAAAGCGCGACCCACAACACCTCCCCCTAGTGGTCCTCAATATTTGCCATCCCAGGCTTGAGAAACCACCTCGGACCTCCCTGGAGGTCTTAACCCCCACCAGGGTCCGGTGACCCTGCCGGCCCGAGCCACCAGCTCGGACGGCGCCCCGACGGACAAGGGACGCCACACTCCACCAGACCCCCCGTGGGACCCAGGTCGTACCTCGACACCCAAGGCTGGACCCCACGTCCAAATCTCGCCATCACAGCCCCCCAGCTGGCCGGCATACCCAAATTTTGAAAGGGGCAACTTTTGCCCGAGGCCATCACCCATGACCTCTCCATGTCCAAGTCCCGCAGCCCGGGGACCAATCCCAACCATGGCTGCTCCAAATCAAGTTCCCATTGTAATTTTATTTTAAATTTTATTTTACAAATTTTCATTCCCATTGCCAAACCGCAGCTGCAGGGAACAACCTCTACCACCGGTTGTTCTGCCCCTCCCTGCAGTTGATCCAAATTCCCTACAGGGACCAAATCTCCAGAAGCTCTATCTCCCGATCCTCCAAGATCCAAATCCAGCCCGGAGCCAACACACTCCCCCAACTGGTTGTCCAATTTTGGAGCCTCTGTTTCCAAATAGCAGTGTACAGTGAGCGTCCCCTCGGTCATTCCAACCACCTCCTTGGACCAACTCACCTCTTCCCCCAGACTCCTTTGGGCCTGAACAAGCTCTACCTCCATGGGACTGTCACAGGTCTCCAGCCGCTGGATCAACTCATCCTCATCATTACAAATCATTCCTGGCCCCGCCAGGCTTTGATCAATATCCCCAATAAATACCTGGTCCGGCTCCATTGCACGGACCCCCAAAAACTCTACCCCCTCTTGCTCCGCACCACCGCCCTGGTGCTGCACAATTCCAAATTCATCCCCCGGTTGGGGTGTTGTGACATCCACACGGTCCCGATAAACAACCAGGCCAGAATGTGGGAAACATTCCCCATTACAACTCTCACATTCCAAATTTCCTTCCCCGCTCACCTGTGGACACTCCACGTTTACCTGCAGGCATTCCCCCTCTACCTGTACACATTCCCCATCCACCTGTGGACATTCCCCATCCACCTGTGGACATTCCCCATCCACCTGTGGACCTGCGGTCTCCCCATTTACTTCAATTGCCATTCCCTGTGCAATTCCCAATTTTGCCATTCCCGGCCCCTGAGCCCCGTGCACATCTGCATGGGCCGTACTCTCTCCCATTCCCAATTTAGCTTCCCCCAGCTGCTGTGCCATTTCCCCAATTTTTCCTTCCATACTGTTTTCTAACCCCTCACCGGTACCCCTCGCTTCGTCCCTCATTACCCCCAATTTTTCACTCCGAGCCCTCGCTTCGTCCCTCCTTGCCCCCAATTTTTCACTCCGAGCCCTCGCTTCGTCCCTCATTACCTCCATTTGGTTCTCCAATCGCTCACTCTGAGCCCTCATGTCTCCCCGAATTACTGCAAAGATTCGCTCATCCTCGGCCCTCTGAGCATTTATTAAATTTACTATGGTCTGGAGATCTATCGGGGCCGTCCCAGCGGCGGGGAAAGTTCCAACACTATCCTCCATATCCCCCATTTCCGGCTCACTCCCGACGCTGACGGAGGCCTCACTGCGCACCTCCATTTCGTCGACCTCCGACATCCGCCTTTCGGAAGGTTGTTTCCCGCGCGCGTATTTATTTTAATACCAAAAACACAATTTAAATTTGACGAAGACGCGATATCGCGCTCCGTATGCCCAATTGATTATTAAATTTCTCCGCCTCGCCTATACAAATTTTGCGTTCGAACGTCGGACGCAATGTACGCCCGACCGTGTCGATGTCTCGCCGCGGACAAAAAAAATTGTCCGACGGGTTCAAATCCTACACTCCTGACACCACTTGTCGCGTAACCGTGATTAACACCACAGTTACGGATGACCGATTTGCGAGACTTTAACTCCCGAGGCGAACACTCAATGGCGGACTCAAGTTCAACACCAACGCGCGGAATGGCGGGGCGCAGCGAAGGCTCCGCAACCTTATCTATTAAAATCAAACACCCAAGAAAACTGCGTTCAGATATTATGTACAAAAAGTAATATAAGGGTTTATTAGGAAAAGTAAAGCCAGTGAAAAAGCCCGCCGGTAAATCTAATAATTCTAATAAACCTAAATCGGGACGTCCCCACACGACTGACAGCAAACACAAACGAGGGAGATTAATCACGAAAATAACACGTCCCGTCGTTCAAAATATACGCGGAGATCGGGCTTATCTGTCTTTGTCGTCTTGTATTGTTGGTGTCCAGCACCGCTCCTTTCGGCCCGATCGCACACCACGAGGCCCCTCGCTCCAAGCACCACGCGTCCGACGCAGGCCAGCGGCTCCACTTGACCAGGGACAGGAAGGACTCCTTTCAACTCCACTCGACTCGACGACGCGGGAGTGCTGGCAGCCAAGTGCCAACGAACTGCTCAGTGCCAACTGGGTGTGCTCTCGTGTGTCTCCTGCGACTCCCTACAACCCGAACTGCACTCGAACTGCGACTGGAATGGCGTGTCCTCTCCAACTCTCCACCACCGCTCAACTCTCTCTGGTGCCTGCCTGCGTCTGCCAGTGCCTGCCACGAACTCAACTCAACTCTCGAAATGGCGTCCGACCGTCGCCTATATTGGTGGCCGATGACGTCACATTGCGCACTCCTCAGCCAATCAAAGCCTCCCGCGACTCCTGACATCTCCCCCGTTACGCGACCCTGCGGTCCTGGCATAACACGTGCCGGCCAGGTTTTTAGGCCTTTGGAGGTGTACACGGTGGCGGCCAATTGTGGTGGTGTTTTTGACCTGGTTTCCTGTCAATTTAATACGAAGTCCTTGTCAGGGAAAGGGGATTATTTAATGTTGCGCTAAGGACCTAACTAATGTTTATGTGGTTTGCAGTGCCATAAAGGACAAAGGTTTGATTACTAGGTGATACTCACAGGGGCGTTACCTTTAATCCCTCACTATTTAACACTCGAATCTCCAGGTAGATCCACACTCATACATCTTACCCCGACAACCGCCTGAACATCAATAACTTATTACATGTAGAGTCCCTGTCACGACAGCCGAATACCTACCTATTCAGATCTACCTAGCTCTAGATGTTGCATTACCAAATTCATAACAATAGTTTAACGCCAACATAGCGCCAACATAGTTTGCCAACGTGAAATAAATGAATACGCTCTCAAATGTGCCGTCCGAGGCAGAGTCTGTTCGCCACGTTCGGCACACGTGATAGCTCGCTGCTCTCTGATTGGTTGAATCGTTTTTTGGACATAGCTCGGTAACTACTTCTCCGATTAATATGAAACCTTGAAAAGGCACATCCTCAGGTCCCCAGCAATATATCTGGCAAGTTTCAATTAGATTGGACCCGTGGTTGTCGAGAAACAGCGGTCACAGACAAACACACACACACACAGACACACACACAGAGATTACTGGAATTATAGATAGACTAGGGCATTGCCCGTACGTGGGTGCCCGTTCCTTGCCAAAAAAAAAAAAAACGCTACCCGTACGCTCTACCCCGCCCGTACGCCCGTAAACAAAAAAAACAACGCTCTTCGCTTCCGCCCTTCGCTCTGACTGAATTGGGAGAAATAATGCGCATATGAAATCGAGAAATTATTATTTTCTCCGGAAGAAATCGAATTACGAACCGTAACGTAATGGCGGTCAGCTCGTAACGCGCTCAGCTCCGCTCGTTCTCACATCGGCCACGCCTACGCAACAAAGCGTTCTGTGATTGGCTGCCGGACCGGAAGTTCGCAAATCGTCGCAGTTACGATGAATCGTTTTAATTTAATCGCAGTTTGAATTCGTTTTAAAACATAGTTTAACGGCAACATAGTTTTCCAACGTGAAATAAATGAATACGCTCTCAAATGTGCCGTCCGAGGTAGAGTCTGATCGCCACGTTCGGCACACGTGATAGCTCGCTGCTCTCTGATTGGTTGAAGCGTTTTTTGGACATAGCTCGGTAAGTACTTGTCCGATTAATTTAAAACCTTGAAAAGGCACATCCTCGGGTCCCCAGCAATATACCTGGCAAGTTTAAAGTATATCGGACCCGTGGTTGTCGAGAAACAGCGGTCACAGACAAACACACAGACACACAGACACACAGACACACAGAGATTACTGGAATTATAGATAGATAACACGCCGCTCCCGAGCTCTGCCTCGGTCGAGCGCGTGTTCAGCTACGGGTCGGACATCCTCAGGCCTAAGAGGTCGGCCCTGGCTGCACCGAACTTCGAGGCCCTCGTCTTCATGAAGGGCAACCTCCAAATCCTCAAGAAGGCCCACGAGGTGGAGGAGGAAGACGAGGACTAGTCAACAGACTGCTAGTCTGTTGACTAGTAGACTCTCTTGTCAAAGAAAGGACGGGCAAATTGATTTTTCTTTAATGTAACTTGCATATATTAAAATTATATTTAAATTAACTGTAGAGTAGAGTAGAGTCGAGTGGAAAACTTTATTTCAATAAATTTTGAATAAAGTTTATTTAAATAAAAATGTATATTTTTGATCTTAAAAGCTTTGTTTGTCTTTGTAGTAGTTAGAAATGGCTATTTAGGCTTAAAAAGCATTAAATTCCCTTTAGAAACGTCAAAAATCGCTTTAAAAACGTCGAAGCGCTTTTAAAAAATCGAATCGAAGCGGATAAGCGGATAAGCGGTAAGCGGACTAAGATTTTCGGCCGCTGAAGCGGATAAGCGAATCGGACTACACGGGCTGGCGGAGCGGATAAGCGGTAAGCGGACTTAAAATTTTCCGAATCGCGCCCACCTTTAGTAATTTGCATATTGGGACACAGGATTGTTTCGCCAATGAAAAGCTAGAAGCTGATTTTTTTTTTTTAGATCTGAAGCCCAAAAGTCAAGGCTGCATAAAATCATCAATTTTCATTTTGTATTTTTTAAAACCTGTTTTCGTTATTTTGAGCATAAGTCTGTTTATTTTCGTTCTTAACCTTAATGCATTCCAGGGTCAGCCGGGTCCATTGGTTCAAATTTCCGTTCAAATCGTTGCCAAGGAAGTATTTTTCACCGCGGTAAAATGGCGGCAGCCGTTGCTAACCGGAAGTTACCCAGTTGTGTCCACCCATAACATTCTGGTTTACGTTCAAATATATGTTCGGTTCCTCCTGCACTCTCAACTCGTCGATATAATCATACAACATACTGATCGTGATGCGAAATGAAAAAGCGCACGAAAATAACATCGCAGGCTTTAACTTTCCCTTCCGTCGATCGTTTTTACCGCACTCAAAATGGCGGACGCGGAAGGGAAGTGATCGCGTTCGTGTGTAAAAGCCGATCACAAGCACTTTGCCTGTAGACCGCTTGTGAATGATTGATACTTAACAAATAATAATAATAATTCTTCGTACCTTGTTAAATTTTCCTTTCGGGCTTGGAGCGATGGATTTTCGTACGCATGCGCGACGCTCGGGTCGACCAATGAGTGCAGTCGCCTCAAATGGGGGTCTCAAGATGGCGGCGCACTGTGTTCATGTGTAACAGCCTGGGAAGTTTCTGACCTTCCCGCAACTGGTGAGTTGGAAAGTCCTTCTGCTTATTCCACCCGACTCGGCTGTGCCGTGTTCATCCCTGATGGTCGTTTGTACGTGTGTGGGTGGCGGTGAGTTTGAGATGGAGCAATGATGACGATTTAGTCGAGATCTGGTAGCACTTTGGCCAAGCATTTATGGTTATGGTCCACGTGGTTGACCAGCGAATGACGATTAATCTTCTCTCTGAGCTCTAATAACCCAAATAGCGTCGCATCCTCTTTCATGCTGTAGTTCTGTTGAAATGAGCAACCATGTTCTCATTGTGTCCGTGAGATCATCTATTTATTACGTACGCGCCGACGGTAGTTGGTGCCTTCGTGGCCAGGGAGTGCATATTGAGTGGCTGGTGTAAGGTTGGGTCAAAATTCCAACATGTCTGCGTATTTAATAAATATACAGCCCTTTAGTAGGTTGCTGCATCTTCGGGAAAAGTGGAATGATTGGAATACTGTACCAATTAACTTGATTTGAACTATTCTGTTTGCATGTGTGTTACAGTGCAGACCCTGTGATGCATCATATGGTCTTTTGGGGTGTTTCCTGTTATGGTGAAAAGCAAAGAGAATGAAATGGCATTCTTCCAGAATTTGTATCGTGCCTCCTCTCACACCCGTAAGCCTGGAGTCCTGACTTCAAGCCCATGTCATGCTGTTGAATTAACACCAAGTGGGTTGGTTGACTCGGCTCATCATCCATCCAAGGTCAGCAAAACGAGTATCAGATGACTGGGGGAATGAGCCATTCGAGTATCCTGCATCGGAGTGGCGACCCGTCCAGGATTGTGTCCAATAGCTGAGGAAACTGTTTCGGCAGCTCTATGCATCTGCAGATGTAAAATGAGTGGTCTTCTTCTTATTCTTCTTCTCCTCTCACATCCATAGTGTTCTCACACCCATCACCCTTGTGTTTTCTGAGCTGAATTACTCTCCCATCTCTCCCCACTCCAAGCCACTGCCATGTTGTACGTATTCCTCAAGGAACCATCATTTGCTCATTCTCCTTTAGTCCAGATTGGGTGCCAGAGTGGTTGACTTGAGTCAGTGACTTGGACTCGAGTCACATTTTTTTTGACTTGAAACATGACTTGACTTGCAGAAGTTTGACTTGGGACTTGACTTGTAAACATTTGACTTGCCGACATCAAATAGCTGTTCAAATCTGAAGACCAAGAATGTTGACGCTCAAATTAGGGGGACTTCTTTGCCGATACTCAGGCTTATCCAAATCATTTTGTGGACACCAGCAAGAAAGCAAGCCCGACAAACGTTGGTAAATCCATCGTGAAATGAGAAAACGTCAACGTAGAATTAAAATGGGATTTTTGTTTTATTACGTGCGCTATCATGGCTTATTTGCGCATGCACCTGGTAAAGGTCCACGTCAAATTCCTGTTGGCTAGGACGATACGTGTTTCGATTTATTTCCCTGAAAGTTAAAAAAAAAAAATCGACATTTTTCACGGCATTTCATTGATACCATTTGATACCATTGATTTGCGTACGTAAATATTGTACGAGCAGTGACTGAAGTAACGTGATGAGATTATCTAGTACGCATACCTATAGTACCTTAGATGTGCGCTCTGCATGCTTGGCGTGTGTGTGTGTGTGTGTGTGTGTGTGTGTGTGTGTGTATATATATATATATACACATATATATATATATATATATTGTTGCGGAGTCCAACGTCGGCCTTCCCCACTTACAAAGGGGGGATTAATCCCCTCGCTTATGACTGACCGACGTGGTCCCTGTGGCTGTACAGTGACCTCCGGAAAGGCCGGTGGCACAGCCCCGTTAATACCGCGGACAGATGTTAATTGCCGAGCGGTTTTAGCAACCGCGTCACGAACCGTTACCAGGACTAACCCGATTCCTAGCGTTGGCCAAAATCGCACCACAGGTTTTCAATGAGGGGAAAAGACAACAACGACGGATGTAGAGGAAAGAAAGGCAAAGGGTAAGAAATACAAATATTATTTATTTACTATATACACAATTGAAAGCAACCAAGGAGTAGGAAAAGATAATAAAATAAAAACAGAAGAAGAAGCAGACACAGTGAAAATTCTAGCTTATCTATTACAGTCTTAATTAACCCAGGGACAGAACAAACACAGACTCACACGGGGAATTGCAGAGTGGATTGGCTGGAAGGAGGAATGGGAAGGCCCTGGCCACTGTACGCGTCGAGGTCCGGCTCCAGGAGTCGACTCGCATTCTTGGCGGGAAAACCTTGGTGTCTCCAACGCCACTCTCGTTCGACCCTTTGTGCTCCTCCTCAACTCAACTCTCAAAAGGCTTGCTGTCTCTCTTCACTTCTCCCACTCTCTTTTGCACGCCAACTCGCTTTGTCGCGGCAACTCGAGCAACTTCCTTCCGTTTCTCTGACGCAACTCAACTTGTCAAAAGGCTTTCCGTATCTCTTCTTTCAGCCACCAACAACCAACTCCTCTTCCTGACGCATGCGCACGCGTTTTTATATCGCCCCCGGCGATCAAGCCGCCGGCCGCTAGGACACGCCCATCGGTGAGCTCGCCTCGGCCCTGATTGGTCGCGAGGGCTCACCGACCCCACCCTTAGAGGAGGCGTTGGCTAAGCCACGCCTTGTCCCCGGCGCTGGGCCGACTCCTCCCACCTTCTGCTCCGAGATGACCTCGTGGCTAATGGAGTCGCGGTGAAAACCGCCAAGCAGCTGCGGCGAAAACCACAAGCCCAAAGAAACAGCGGAATGCAGCAAACCGCGCAGAGGAATTTGGTAATGCAGCTGACAAAAGGGGAATCCAATGGAGGTTCTGGGGAAATTGAAAGGGGATACTACCTTATTCCACTTCGGTGCAATGCAGTATTAGTTAATGGACGACATAGCCTTAACCTAATACACAGAATAAGGAAATAACTACCAACAAGGAGGAAATCTATGATTGGCTACGTGGATGTTTATGAAATAACTACGGGAACGACCTTTGACCTTTATACACAGAATGGAGGCAGGAGGGTGATCTTTACACACAATTACAAATCCACAACAATATATATATATATATACATATACAGTGCATTCAGAAAGTATTCAGACCCCTTCACCTTTTTCACATTTATGTTGCAGCCTTTTGCTGAAATCGTTTAAATTCATTTTTTTCCCTCGTCAATCGACACTCAATACCCTATCATGACATAGAGAAAACAGGATTTTCGAAAGTTTTGCAAATTTATTAAAAAGAAAAAACTGAAATATCACATTTACATAAGTATTGTTATGTCGGGGGGTAAAGGAATATCTAGAGCCAGGTAGATCTGTATAGGTAACATGCTTCGACTGTCGCGATAGGGAATCTACCCTGTAATACGTTCTGTGTTTTAGGCGGTTTGTCGGGGAAGTGCATACCTGTGAACATACAAGGATGTTCGGGTGTTAAATAGTTGTAGGGAATAAGATAACACCCCTGTGTGTCAGACCTGGTAATCATTCCTTTGTCCATTATGGCAACGCACACATATAAACACTCAAATAGGTCTTTAGTGCACACATTAATGAGTTCCCTTCCCTTACAATGACCTTGGAAGAAGACCGGCAGGAAGCCAGATCGGGGTACCGCCGGATGGCCGCCGCCAGCCGCACCACCAGCTGGCCTGGCAACATCGCGTGAGACGAGCTGTAACCACGCCACAGGGAACGTGTGATTGGTTGGCGCGGAAGGCACGAGCCTTGAACTAATCAGCCGGGAGGCGCAAAGACGCAACTGAGAAGGAGGTTGTTCATTGGAGGGAAGGTTCGGTGGACGGCGGGAAACTACGAGGCGCTGATTGGAGGGCGCGCCAGAGCTGACGTCACACGCAAGGTGATAAAAGAACGCGCTGGACGACATTTGCTCTCTTGGCGCTGCACGACTCTCTCGCTCTTGGACTCTGCGCGCTGGACCCCTTCATATTGGAGATCTCTCTGTGCTTGAAGCTCTTGCTCTTCTTGTCCCTGGTCTTAATTGGCTCTTCCTTCTCGCGTGCTGGACCTTCGTGCTGGGTGACGTTGGTTCGTCGTGGTGCTTGGAGCGGGATCCAGTGCAGTTGGTACTGGAGCAAGGGACCTCGTGGTGTGCCGCGGAGCGAGTCGCATCGAGGCCGGTTGGAGCGTGCGAGCGAGGAGGCTGAGGTTTCTTCGCGCCGGAGCTTGGAGCGGCGTTGGACGGCGGACACGACTACAGACAAAGATAAGACGCACCACATTTCACAAGTACACGACGAGACATTTCTTTTATCAATTCAGTCCTTTGTTCGTTTCTGAAGTGAGGTGTGTGGGATCCCGATTTATGATCATTATTGGATTTATCATCGCGTTTCCCTGTCCCGACCTTTAGTTAAAATAAACCCTTGCATTACTTTCCATTCCTTGTTAAACCGGTGTCCGTTTGAGCTAGTTCCCTCTCCAGGTAAGCGCTTCCACGTCTCTTCCTCTTCACTTCTTCCTCCCGCGGTTGATAGCAAATCCGTATTTGGTCGTCGCCTCAGTTAAAGCCGTTCGGTCTTCCGCGGTCCCTGGTGTTAACCTTGAGGGATTCGCACGACAGTATTCAGACTCTTTGCTATGACACTTGAAATTTAGTGCAGGTGCCTTCCATTTCTCTTGATCATCTTTGAGATGTTTCTACACCTTGATTGGAGTCCACCTGTGGTAAATTCAATTGATTGGACATGATTTTGAAAGGCACACACCTGTCTATATAAGGTCTCACAGCTGACAATGCATATCAGAGCAAAAACCAAGCCATGAGGTCGAAGGAACTGCCTGCAGAGCTCAGAGACAGGATTGTGTCGAGGCACAGATCTGGGGAAGCCTACAAAAATATGTCTGCTGCATTCAAGGTTCCCAAGAGCACAGTGGCCTCCATAATTCTTAAATGGAAGAAGTTTGGAACAACCAGGACTCTTCCTAGAGCTGGCCGTCTGGCCAAACTGAGCAATCGGGGGAGAAGGGCCTTGGTAAGAGAGGTGACCAAGAACCCGATGGTCACTCTGGCTGAGCTCCAGAGATCCTGTGTGGAGATGGGAGAAACTTCCAGAAGGACAACCATCACTGCAACACTCCACCGATCTGGGCTTTATGGCAGAGTGGCCAGACAGAAGCCTCTCCTCAGTGAAAGACACATGAAAGCCCACAGAATCTTGTTTGTCTCAGTCTGAGAGTCCTTTAGGTGCTTTTTTGCAAACTCCAAGTGGGCTGTGGGCTACGAATAGGTCGATCAGAAAGACAAATGATTCTTTAGTGTATTTTTACCCCTCCGCCCTCAGAGACACAAAGTGACGATGTTTGATTGTTTATGTACTTCATCGATTTTGGAAAGATTGCCACAGGTTCATTTAATATAATAATTTAATTACACTCGTGCATTGTTCGTTTTTGCTTTCATGAAAAAGGGAAACGCCACCTAATTTCGAATTTCGGAATCTATTTCATTTCATTGCACTAATTGAGTAATTCTTATTTTTCTTTCAAATCTTTAATACAGAGTTGGTGATTTCTGCTCGACATGAAATCACGCCCTCTTCAGTTGATACAAGCACTGAAGAAGAAGAAAAGACACGTTGAAGGGTACAAGCGAAGGCCTCATCGTGGAGATGGCAAGACTTCGGCGACTGCTCAGCTCACCAGATACTTGGAGCTGCGTAACAGTTTTGATTCTGGCGATCCCAATGCATGTCTCAGGTTCTGGAGCCTCAACAGGAACAACTTGTTGAGGTTGTTTCCAGTTGCTATGAGGGTCTTAGCCACGCCTACCTCAAGCTCACCAGGAGAACGTGTGTTCAATCATGGGGGAATCATCATGCGCCTGCGCCGAGCTCGTCTGAATGACGAGCCATTAGCCAATTTGATCTTTCTCAAATGCAATAATTTTTTTTTGTTATCTTGAGTATTAACTTACATGAACAACACGGTTTCTTATTATTTATTCCCTTTCATTTTTGGTGTTGTTGTTGTTGTCGCAAGGATGAGTTTGTCTCATTCAACAGCTATGTATGTCAAATATGCTTGACTAAATGGCCTAGTCTCTGAAATTGTCAAATTTGATATTTCATGAGTTGTGGGTTTAAGCCTTAAGGTGTGTAATAGGTAATCCCAAAGCTACAGGTTTCATAGTTTATGAAAATAATAATTTGCTAAACAAGCTCGTAAGTTGATTTAACAAAATATATCTGGTATATTACTTCCTTACGTATATTTCTGGTATATCTTACATCCCTTAAGGCTTAACCCACCACTATTTCAAAAACTGGCAACACAAGACCGATTTACCATTTTTGTAGGCGTGCAACTGCAAGGTCATTTTTATTGCAGAGGGCCATGTATTGACTCATTTTCAACGATATCAAAATGGTGGAATTCCATTTTAAAAAATAGGACCACAGGTCCTGAAGCTCACCTGGGTCAAGAGCAAGTCACGCAAACCCCCACAGACCCTGATATTTTTAATGCCGTAAACAAAAACTTTGCTACACCATGGGCGATGAAGGTTGTGATCAAGTTGAATTTAAATTGTGTGTGTAGTTTTAGAGGAGAGAGCATATACTTATTTGGAGGGGGGATGGGGGTGTTCAACACCCCCCCCCCCCCCCCCCCCCACTCTTCACCCCATAATCCCCCTCAATGAGCACAGATTTTTATGTGTTCAATGCATATCAGATATGCAGCTTGTGGCCAGGTTTCATCAAAATTGTGTGTTTAGTCTCGGAGAAGAGAGCGAATACCTATTTATTTATTTTGGGTGGGGGGGGTGGGGGTTCAACCCTCTCTCCTTCCCTCCCACCCCCAACCTGAAAACATTGATTAACCTATTGACACCAAAGGAAGAACGAAAGTGAACAATGCTTCAGTTGCTGATGAAAGTTGCTTCAGAGGGTGTGGCTTTAATTGGTAACATTCTATTTACAAATGGTGGACAAACAGAGAGTAGTCGCAGCATGAAATTGTTTTACATCACGAGGGCATTTCCACAATGTTTCCCTTAGCTCCCTATGAGTTTTTGATGTGGATAAAAGTTTAACTTTGATTTTCATGATTTTGTTTAACTGTCTGTGTCCAGCTCTATTGCTGTTGGTTCAACAGGTGGTTGCACTTTCAGGCCTCCTCTGATAGCAATGGTTCCTATGTAGTTTATGGTTTGTATCCCAATGATACGTCAGATCTGGATTCGGACCTGAACCAAAAGTTAATTGCCTTGTTCTTGTCACCAAACCAACTCATCCACCAAGTTTTGTCGTAACTCGTCCATAACTTTTTGAAACATCGTGCTCTATATCATTTTTGTCCCTCTCTCAATAGTGAAAAATCACTTTAAATTTTCAAAAAAAAATGTGTATCCGGATACAGATTCAGATCTTCACCAAAATGTAATCATTTCGTCGTTGTCCGACACCTAACCTGTCCACCAAGTTTCAGCCGAATCCATCTACAACTTTTTGAAATATTATGATATATATCGTTTTTGGCCCTTTCTCTCCATGGTAACGAATCACTTTTTAAAATATCTGATCCGGATTCGGATCTTCACCAAAATTGAATCGATCAATTCTTCCTTGTGACACACCCAACCTCTCCACCAAGTTTCGTCCGAATCCATCCACAACTTTTTGAGATATCCTGTTCACAGAGAGACAGACAGGGGTGAAAACATAACCTCCATCCACCTTCAGTGGCGGAGGTAAAAATATGGAATTTCGGAAAAACTGGTTTTGCTCAAATATCCATGTGAACAATTTTTCCATTAAAAAAGATCGGTTCGCAATTGGCAAGGAGGACAAATATGATTGCAATACCTCCATTTAAATCTCTTGAAACTTTAATGCAACAGATCAAACACATGCAATAATGTTTTTTTATGGATACAAAATGTCAGCCAATTGAAGGATCAGGTGACGGAGGATATAAAAACAACAAACTGACTAGTGGGGTAGTGGTGGACTTGCAGGATGGCCCAGAGGTATGGACACTCATCTGGGCCGTCCAGCATGGGCTTGAATGGCGGCCCAGCTACAAACTGTCAACACAATGTCTTACAGGTAAGGCGAGACACCATTGTGTGTGCCATTTATGTTAAACTGGGCATCCCATCTGCCAGCGTTCGTGAAGTTCCCACGGTGTCCTTCGCGAAAGGTAGGCGAGCTATCGCCGGCACAATGACCAAATTCCTGCCCTAACCGAGAGAGGACGTTGTATCAGGGGTACAGCCACGTCCCCAGCAACTGATGCAACTCGCAGCCTTGTACTGCGTAAGAAAGAAGAAGAAGCGTAGAGGTGTATGTATTACTATTAGGTGCCCGAAACAAGAAAGGGAATGAATGAATTGGAAAGAGGAGATGGAGGAGGAAATGAAACGCAGTGGCCTGCAAGTAAGAAGGTTAGGCGATGTAAGGTTCACGGGGGTGGAAATATCAACGGCAGACATGAGGTGGGTATTACAAGAGTCTGCAGCACTCACTGCCAACTTGAAGCCCCCAGATGAGAGAGTGAGATTCAACCTGTCTCCAGAAGACAGTTCCACAAACATGAAAAAAAATAGTGGAGGTAAAAAAAATAGTGGAGGAATGCATTAAACCTGCATGTTGGAGGATTAACCAGGAGAGGATGTTGGGGCAACACCTGCTTGCTAGAGGAGCTGGGGAGGGTTGGAGAGCAAAGGGAGCAAGACCGGAGGAAAGAAATTGAAAACTAGAACGACACTCGGTAGAGAGCATACCTCCACCAGGTTGAACAGATTTCGTTTTGCATCCACTGATAGGTCGGATCTGGATTCAGACTGAAATAAGATCTAATCGGCTTGGTCTTGTCATTTACCCAACTCATCCTCCAAGTTTCGTCCGAATCTGTCCATAACTTTGTGTGAATACTTTCTCTGTAAGAGCAACCGGGCAAGACTGAAATACCTTGTTCAGGAAGGTGAACAAGAACCCACAATGAGCATTCTGACACAACTACAGAGTTCCTTGGCTGAGATTGGAGAACCGGCCAGAAGGCAAACAGAAAACAGTCTCCGCAGCACTTCACAAATCTGGGCTTTATGGGAGAGAGTGGACAGATAGATGGAATCTACTCATGAAAAAAGGCACATGACAACACACCTGGAGATTGCAAAAAGGCACATGACAACATACCTGGAGATTGCAAAAAGGCACATGACAACACACCTGGGGATTGCAAAAAGGCACATGACAACATACCTGGAGATTGCAAAAAGGCACATGACAACATACCTGGGGATTGCAAAAAGGCACATGACAACACCTGGAGATTGCAAAAAGGCACATGACAACACACCTGGGGATTGCAAAAAGGCACATGACAACACACCTGGAGATTGCAAAAAGGCACATGACAACATACCTGGAGATTGCAAAAAGGCACATGACAACACACCTGGGGATTGCAAAAAGGCACATGACAACACACCTGGATATTGCAAAAAGGCACATGACAACACACCTGGATATTGCAAAAAGGCACATGACAACATACCTGGGGATTGCAAAAAGGCACATGACAACATACCTGGAGATTGCAAAAAGGCACATGACAACATACCTGGAGATTGCAAAAAGGCACATGACAACACACCTGGGGATTGCAAAAAGGCACATGACAACACACCTGGATATTGCAAAAAGGCACATGACAACACACCTGGATATTGCAAAAAGGCACATGACAACACACCTGGATATTGCAAAAAGGCACATGACAACACCTGGAGATTGCAAAAAGACACATGACAACATACCTGGGGATTGCAAAAAGGCACATGACAACATACCTGGAGATTGCAAAAAGGCACATGACAACACACCTGGGGATTGCAAAAAGGCACATGACAACACACCTGGATATTGCAAAAAGGCACATGACAACACACCTGGATATTGCAAAAAGGCACATGACAACACACCTGGAGATTGCAAAAAGACACATGACAACATACCTGGAGATTGCAAAAAGGCACATGACAACACACCTGGGGATTGCAAAAAGGCACATGACAACACACCTGGATATTGCAAAAAGGCATATGACAACACACCTGGAGATTGCAAAAAGGCACATGACAACACACCTGGACATTGCAAAAAGGCACATGACAACACACCTGGATATTGCAAAAACGCACTTGACAACACACCTGGATATTGCAAAAACGCACTTGACAACACACCTGGATATTGCAAAAAGGCACATGACAA
The DNA here is from genome assembly GCF_964187855.1 of Myxine glutinosa. Taxonomy (NCBI): domain Eukaryota; kingdom Metazoa; phylum Chordata; class Myxini; order Myxiniformes; family Myxinidae; genus Myxine; species Myxine glutinosa. The sequence continues at coordinate 30,138,984 of NC_136268.1, forward strand.
CACACCTGGATATTGCAAAAAGGCACATGACAACACACCTGGAGATTGCAAAAAGGCACATGACAACACACATGGATATTGCAAAAAGGCATATGACAACACACCTGGAGATTGCAAAAAGGCACATGACAACACACCTGGACATTGCAAAAAGGCACATGACAACACACCTGGATATTGCAAAAACGCACTTGACAACACACCTGGATATTGCAAAAACGCACTTGACAACACACCTGGATATTGCAAAAAGGCACATGACAACATACCTGGAGATTGCAAAAAGGCACATGACAACATACCTGGATATTGCAAAAACGCACTTGACAACACACCTGGATATTGCAAAAACGCACTTGACAACACACCTGGATATTGCAAAAAGGCACATGACAACACACCTGGACATTGCAAAAAGGCACATGACAACACACCTCGATATTGCAAAAACGCACTTAACAACACACCTGGATATTGCAAAAACGCACTTGACAACACACCTGGATATTGCAAAAAGGCACATGACAACACACCTGGATATTGCAAAAAGGCACATGACAACACACCTGGAGATTGCAAAAAGGCACATGACAACACACCTGGATATTGCAAAAACGCACTTGACAACACACCTGGATATTGCAAAAAGGCACATGACAACACACCTGGATATTGCAAAAAGGCACATGACAACACACCTGGATATTGCAAAAAGGCACATCACAACACACCTGGGGATTGCAAAAAGGCATATGACAACACACCCGGATATTGCAAAAAGGCACATGACAACACACATGGACATTGCAAAAAGGCACATGACTACACACCTGGAGATTGCAAAAAGGCACATGACAACACACCTGGAGATTGCAAAAACGCACGTGACAACACACCTGGAGATTGCAAAAAGGCATATGACAACACACCTGGATATTGCAAAAAGGCACATGACAACACACCTGGATATTGCAAAAAGGCACATGACAACACACCTGGATATTGCAAAAAGGCACATGACAACACACCTGAATATTGCAAAAAGGCACATGACAACACACCTGAATATTGCAAAAAGGCACATGACAACACACCTGGATATTGCAAAAAGGCACATGACAACACACCTGGAGATTGCAAAAAGGCATATGACAACACACCTGGACATTGCAAAAAGGCACATGACAACACACCTGGAGATTGCAAAAAGGCACATGACAACACACCTGGAGATTGCAAAAAGGCACATGACAACACACCTGTATATTGCAAAAAGGCACATGACAACACACCTGTATATTTCAAAAAGGCACATGACAACACACCTGTATATTGCAAAAAGGCACATGACAACACACCTGGATATTGCAAAAAGGCACATGACAACACACCTGGATATTGCAAAAAGGCACATGACAACACACCTGGATATTGCAAAAACGCACTTGACAACACACCTGGATATTGCAAAAAGGCACATGACAACACACCTGGATATTGCAAAAAGGCACATGACAACACACCTGGATATTGCAAAAAGGCACATCACAACACACCTGGGGATTGCAAAAAGGCATATGACAACACACCCGGATATTGCAAAAAGGCACATGACAACACACATGGACATTACAAAAAGGCACATGACTACACACCTGGAGATTGCAAAAAGGCACATGACAACACACCTGGAGATTGCAAAAACGCACGTGACAACACACCTGGAGATTGCAAAAAGGCATATGACAACACACCTGGATATTGCAAAAAGGCACATGACAACACACCTGGATATTGCAAAAAGGCACATGACAACACACCTGGATATTGCAAAAAGGCACATGACAACACACCTGAATATTGCAAAAAGGCACATGACAACACACCTGAATATTGCAAAAAGGCACATGACAACACACCTGGATATTGCAAAAAGGCACATGACAACACACCTGGAGATTGCAAAAAGGCATATGACAACACACCTGGACATTGCAAAAAGGCACATGACAACACACCTGGAGATTGCAAAAAGGCACATGACAACACACCTGGAGATTGCAAAAAGGCACATGACAACACACCTGTATATTGCAAAAAGGCACATGACAACACACCTGTATATTTCAAAAAGGCACATGACAACACACCTGTATATTGCAAAAAGGCACATGACAACACACCTGGATATTGCAAAAAGGCACATGACAACACACCTGGATATTGCAAAAAGGCACATGACAACACACCTGGAGATTGCAAAAAGGCACATGACAACACACCTGGATATTGCAAAAAGGCACATGACAACACACCTGGATATTGCAAAAAGCCACATGACAACACACCTGGAGATTGCAAAAAGGCACATGACTACACACCTGGAGATTGCAAAAAGGCACATGACAACACACCTGGAGATTGCAAAAACGCACGTGACAACACACCTGGAGATTGCAAAAAGGCACATGACAACACACCTGGATATTGCAAAAAGGCACATGACAACACACCTGGATATTGCAAAAAGGCACATGACAACACACCTGGATATTGCAAAAAGGCACATGACAACACACCTGGAGATTGCAAAAAGGCACGTGACAACACACCTGGAGATTGCAAAAAGGCATATGACAACACACCTGGAGATTGCAAAAAGGCACATGACAACACACCTGGAGAATGCAAAAAGGCACGTGACAACACACCTGGATATTGCAAAAAGGCACGTGACAACACACCTGGAGATTGCAAAAAGGCATATGACAACACCCCTGGATATTGCAAAAAGGCACATGACAACACACCTGGAGATTGCAAAAAGGCACATGACAACACACCTGGATATTGCAAAATGGCACATGACAACACACCTGGATATTGCAATTCGGCACATGACAGCACACCTGGATTTTGCAAAAAGGCACATGACAACACACCTGGAGATTGCAAAAAGGCACATGACAACACACCTGGATATTGCAAAAAGGCACATGACAACACACCTGGAGATTGCAAAAAGGCACATGACAACACATCTGGAGATTGCAAAAAGACATATGACAACACACCTGGAGATTGCAAAAAAGCACGTGCCAACACACCTGGAGATTGCAAAAAGGCACATGACAACACACCTGGACATTGCAAAAAGGCACATGACAACACACCTGGATATTGCAAAAACGCACTTGACAACACACCTGGATATTGCAAAAACGCACTTGACAACACACCTGGATATTGCAAAAAGGCACATGACAACACACCTGGATATTGCAAAAAGGCACATCACAACACACCTGGAGATTGCAAAAAGGCACATGACAACACACCTGGATATTGCAAAAACGCACTTGACAAAACACCTGGAGATTGCAAAAAGGCACATGACAACACACCTGGGGATTGCAAAAAGGCACATGACAACACACCTGGAGATTGCAAAAAGGCACATGACAACATACCTGGAGATTGCAAAAAGGCACATGACAACACACCTGGGGATTGCAAAAAGGCACATGACAACATACCTGGAGATTGCAAAAAGGCACATGACAACATACCTGGGGATTGCAAAAAGGCACATGACAACACCTGGAGATTGCAAAAAGGCACATGACAACACACCTGGGGATTGCAAAAAGGCACATGACAACACACCTGGAGATTGCAAAAAGGCACATGACAACATACCTGGGGATTGCAAAAAGGCACATGACAACACACCTGGATATTGCAAAAACGCACTTGACAACACACCTGGATATTGCAAAAAGGCACATGACAACACACCTGGATATTGCAAAAAGGCACATGACAACACACCTGGAGATTGCAAAAAGGCACATGACAACACACCTGGATATTGCAAAAACGCACTTGACAACACACCTGGAGATTGCAAAAAGGCACATGACAACACACCTGGGGATTGCAAAAAGGCACATGACAACACACCTGGGGATTGCAAAAAGGCACATGACAACATACCTGGAGATTGCAAAAAGGCACATGACAACATACCTGGGGATTGCAAAAAGGCACATGACAACACACCTGGACATTGCAAAAAGGCACATGACAACACACCTGGATATTGCAAAAACGCACTTGACAACACACCTGGATGTTGCAAAAACGCACTTGACAACACACCTGGATATTGCAAAAAGGCACATGACAACACACCTGGATATTGCAAAAAGGCACATGACAACACACCTGGAGATTGCAAAAAGGCACATGACAACACACCTGGATATTGCAAAAACGCACTTGACAACACACCTGGATATTGCAAAAAGGCACATGACAACACACCTGGATATTGCAAAAAGGCACATGACAACACACCTGGATATTGCAAAAAGGCACATCACAACACACCTGGGGATTACAAAAAGGCATATGACAACACACCTGGATATTGCAAAAAGGCATATGACAACACACCTGGAGATTGCAAAAAGGCACATGACAACACACCTGGAGATTGCAAAAAGGCACATGACAACACACCTGGATATTGCAAAAAGGCACATCACAACACACCTGGGGATTGCAAAAAGGCATATGACAACACACCTGGACATTGCAAAAAGGCACATGACAACACACCTGGAGATTGCAAAAAGGCACATGACAACACACCTGGAGATTGCAAAAAGGCACATGACAACACACCTGTATATTGCAAAAAGGCACATGACAACACACCTGTATATTTCAAAAAGGCACATGACAACACACCTGTATATTGCAAAAAGGCACATGACAACACACCTGGATATTGCAAAAAGGCACATGACAACACACCTGGATATTGCAAAAAGGCACATGACAACACACCTGGAGATTGCAAAAAGGCACATGACAACACACCTGGATATTGCAAAAAGGCACATGACAACACACCTGGATATTGCAAAAAGCCACATGACAACACACCTGGAGATTGCAAAAAGGCACATGACTACACACCTGGAGATTGCAAAAAGGCACATGACAACACACCTGGAGATTGCAAAAACGCACGTGACAACACACCTGGAGATTGCAAAAAGGCATATGACAACACACCTGGATATTGCAAAAAGGCACATGACAACACACCTGGATATAACAAAAAGGCACATGACAACACACCTGGATATTGCAAAAAGGCACATGACAACACACCTGGATATTGCAAAAAGGCACATGACAACACACCTGGAGATTGCAAAAAGGCACGTGACAACACACCTGGAGATTGCAAAAAGGCATATGACAACACACCTGGAGATTGCAAAAAGGCACATGACAACACACCTGGAGAATGCAAAAAGGCACGTGACAACACACCTGGATATTGCAAAAAGGCACGTGACAACACACCTGGAGATTGCAAAAAGGCACGTGACAACACACCTGGAGATTGCAAAAAGGCATATGACAACACACCTGGAGATTGCAAAAAGGCACATGACAACACACCTGGAGAATGCAAAAAGGCACGTGACAACACACCTGGAGAATGCAAAAAGGCACGTGACAACCCACCTGGAGGTTGCAAAAAGGCACGTCACAACACACTTGGAGATTGCAAAAAGGCAAGTGACAACACACCTGGAGATTGCACACCTGGGGATTACAAAAAGGCACATGAAAGGCTCTGAGAGCATGAGGCAAAAAAGATTGAGTTCTGATAAGACGAAAATTGAACTCTTGGGCCTGAATTCAAAACGCGACATTTGGCGGAAACTGGGCACAGCTCATCACTCATCCAACACCATCCCCATAGTGAAGCAAGGTGGTGGCAGCATCATGCTATGGGGATGCTTTTCAGCAGCAGGGACTAGGAGATTTGTAAGGATAGATGGAACAATGAATGGAGCCAAAAACAGGCAAATCCTTGATGAGAACCTGATACAAAGTGCAAAAGACCTTAAACTGTGGGAAATATTTAAGTTCCAACAAGACAATGACCTCAAGCGTACAGCCAAATAAACACTGCAATGGCTTCTGAACAAGAACGTGAAAGTCCTTGAGGGGCCCAGCCAAAGCCCAGACTTGAATCCCATTGAGAATCTGTGGAAAGACTTGAAGATTGCTGTTCACCGACGCTCCCCATCCAAGTTAACAGATCTTGAGCAAATCTGCAAGGAAGAATGGGAGAAACTCCTCAAATCCAGGTGCAAAGCTGATACAGACATACCCAAGAAGACTCGAAGCTGTAATCACTGCCGGACTGCATCGAGAGCATGAGATATGTTCAAAGAGAGGCCTCTGATCTCATATCTGACATTGAGGGCCTCCATCCATTGTTGGGTGCAGCATTCCCAAGGTGGAGTGATCTGATCTGAAACCAAATTGGTGATCTGAGATGAGGCCATTGGAGAAAAGGAAGGATTTCATATGAACTGTGATCATGGATTTCATGGACATTACTGATAAATTGAAAGGAAGTTGATGGGTCTGTAGTTAAGAGGATCAGTTTTTGCACCTTTTTACTTCCGCCACCAAAGGTGGATAGAACAAAATATCTCAAAACGTTGTGGACGGATTCGGACGAAATTTGGCAGAGATGTAGCGTGTGTGACAAGGACAAAATGATTAGATTTTGGTGAAGATCCGGATTCGGATCCGCCTACTCGAATTTATTAAGTGATTCTTCACCAATGGGAGATAGGCCCAAAAACGATACATAGCAGGATATATCAAAAAGTTGTGGACGGATTTGGACTAAACTTGGTGGACCGGTTGGGTGTCTGACAAGGACGATTCGACTCGCCAACCCCAACTCCCCAACTTGGTGATCCCCAAAGGTGATCCCCAACTTGTACCACGTGATATTTGCTGCATCCATAGTAAACTTGATTGGATTTGAACCTGACCGTGTGGCATCTCTTTAACAAGTACTGACGTGGTAGCAGCATTTCATCTCGTGGCACCTTCGTATCACGGTATCCAGATTAAACCTGACAGGTGAGCATCGGCAAAAGGACCGGCGTTGTGATTCTCTCGGTTTAACCGTCGTTGAAGCAACAGCGATCAAAGATGGCGGCCTCCAATAATGCACCGAACCAGTGGCCTCTCTCGAAAACCAAAACTGTGATATCATTCGAAAAGTGGCGCAAGAACGTATTGTACATTTGATCTTTGGATAGAAACTTTGCTCCATTCCTTTTTGATGGTGTAAATTGGGCTAAGAAGGCCGCTGCCTCCACACTCCATGGTTTACAGACTCATCTCCTCGACTTTGATTCTGTAGGCCTTGAGAGAGACAAATGCTCTGAGGATTTGTACCAGTGATTCACTACATTCATCGAAGATAGTCTGTTAGGAATGGATATCCTAATTACCAATCATGGAGATTCGATATCAATCGATGAAAAGTTGTCCCCAATCCTGGAAAACCTGGTTTTGCTCACTTGGCTTCACCTGATTCACCCACATCTGCTCCAGGTGGTCAAAGAACGATACGGGACTGAGATGAGATCTGGAACATTAGCCGCAATTAAACTGGATATATCACTGGCTGTGGACTCACTTCCTGCTGAGATTACGTCTGTGGATGACGCCAAGGTCATGAGGTCAGCTGTGACTAAGACATCCTATCAAACTCTCTCTAGTCCCCAGCAGCAGTTGCAATGACCTTCATCATGACCATCCAGACCGAGTGGCAAATAATCATCTCCCTCCTGCCCTTTGTGCAAGGTCGTCCTGAGGGTCATTTCCTCAGTCGTTGTCCGAAGTTTAGAGGAACCGACAAGACTTTCTTCTCAAGCTTTCATTGGAGTTGCGGCATGGGCCCCTATGATAATGATGCCCTGATGGTGACATTGATGACTCCAATGAGCCTCCATCACCTGGGGCCGCCACTACCAGCCACCCACCTGTTCTCACGAGGCAATTAATGATATTGAAAGTGTTAAGAGCCGTTTTCAAAGCACAAAAGCAAATGGCAATGAATATTTCCATGATGCTGTACAAGGAATATCATGATCATGCAAAATGAATCGTTCAATGGTTTTCAAAGCAAAATACTTGTACCTTGGGTCTCGGTGGAGTAATAGAGTGTCCGCTCTGAGTTTAGGAGGTCGGTGGTTTGAATTCGACTGAGTTCTAAGTAAGAATTTAATAATGGTACGAACTGCTTCCGTGACCGACAGTCAACATTTAAAAACAAGAAATATGTCGTGGATTGCACGATACTTGTGAAATCCATAAAATTAGTTGTTGGCCTTTAGCCTATGTTGACCTTTTGGCCTATATTGACCTCAAAAATAAATGGTGGTTGAATTGGGTGACTTGATTGGCAAATCCTGTTAAAATTTCAAGTCAATCAGATAAAAATTGAGGATTTTAGAAATCGCACTTAAGTTGTTGACCTTTGGTCTATGTTGACCTTTTGGCCTATATTGACCTTAAAAAATAATTGGTGGTGGAATTCAGTGACGTCACATGCAAATCCTCTTCAAATTTCAAGTCAATCGGATGAAAATTGACAATATTCAAAATTTCAACGATGTTGACCTTTTGACCTTTAGACCTTAAAAAGAATTGGTGGTTGAATTGGGTGACTTGATTGGCAGATCCTGTTCAATTGTTTTTTGGGGGTTTTTTTGTATACAGGATCGAGGCTCGTGAAAGAGCTAACATTTATCACACAAAAATCAAACAGTCACACAAAGTATATAATAAGGGGAGCGGAAGACAAGATGGGGAGAGAAGGGCAAGCACACAAACACAACATTTGAGAGCAGGGACATCGGGAGATCTGTGGGAGTGAGAGGGCTTGGGGGGGAGGAGGCGTGGGAAGGGGGGGGGGGGGGGGAAGGTAAAAAACACAAGGACACTGTTATTATTATTTCAAGTCAATCGGATGAAAATTGAGGATTTTAGAAATCGCACTTAAGTTTTTGACCTTTGGCCTATGTTGACCTTTTGGCCTATGTTGACCTCAAAAATAATTGGTGGTTGAATTGCATTATCTGATGTGCAAATCTTTTTTACATTTCAAGTCAATCAGTTGAATATTGATGATTAGAAACTTGACAACGTTGTTGGCCTTGGGCCTATGTCAACCTTTTGACCTTTTGACCTCAACATCAATAGGCATCTTGCTTATGAACAACTCTACCACTTCGTGAAGTTCGCTTTAAAATTGTTACCTGTAGGCGATTAGCATACAGACAAACAAACAAACAAACAAAGTTAGACAGACAGAATAACGCACATGACCAACCAATATATTTGAAAAACTCTTCGATTTTTGCAAGTAATAAGAGAGCACGGACAAACAATCATTAGATAACCAGAGAGTCAATAGAACAGCTTACCACGTGCAGTCTTGAGAAACAAGGACATGCACATGGTCTGCGAGCCGCAAATTTGATTGGTCGTGACGACATAAAATTCCGCAATATTTTGGCCAAGTACTGCTTAGATGAGATCTTAGTTCCTGTTGTTTGTGTCCTTTACGTCTTCCTTTAAAATATTACGTTTCCTGTTTGGAATGATTTTCAATTGATTTCACGGCCAGACGGGCAGACAGAATAAAAAATTTATTATCTCACTCCATGTGCAGGGATGATCGGGACAAATTCAGAGCCAAAGTACTGCTAATAGTAAGGGCATTTTATGAGATATTTCACAAATCTGTTAACTAAATTGTTACCAAAAAATTTCTTCACCAATATGTTTGTAAAGGTGTGTAATAACATGTGTTAAAATGTTGAAGTTCAACTCCCGTGGGAAACCCAGAAAAAAAGCTGTTAAATTCGGGTACCGAAAAATTATTTTCGAGAATTTTTATTTTTTTAAATCGGCCCTTAAGTAACTTATGAGGGGTCAAATAAGGGTTTTTCATGATTCTGAGTTGATTGTTAACATTTATATTTTCACTTTTACATTTACACACAAAGTAGCTTTTATTTCACATACATATTGTTGCGGATATGGGATTTGCATCCATCCATATCCGCTTGTAAATATTCCCCTATTTCCTCAATACTTCCCAACTATCCCAAATCCCCCATTCCCTAGTCCCATTTTCTGTAAACAACACTCTGTAGACCCGACCTCCCCCTATTTCCCCCATTAAATGTCGTGCCCAGGTTCACCGCATCTCATGTAAGACAACTATAGGACATCTTGCTAGTTATTCTTAGTCTATGTCAGTTAAGGACTCGTTTCCATTAATTCTGACCCTTCGTTGCACCAGAATGTGATTGTATGGCACCGTTAGGAAGTTTAGGACCTCCCAATACCTCCCCGCAGCTCTTCCTCACGGTTCAGAAACAACAACAACAACAACAACAGCAACGGCGGCGGCGTGCACAGGGAGTGCGCGTCCTCACTCCGGCTTGGTTGGTAGGGGGTGTTGGGAGGGCATGAGGCCTTCCCAGCGAGCCGCCATCGAACATGTGCTCGACGGGGTTACCAAATAGGGGCTCCCTGTCAGCTCCTCGTCAAGGGCGGAGCCCGGTAACCCCCGCACCCAATGGAAGTGGCGGACCGGTCCCATCTGGGGCGGAGCCAACCAGCCGAGGGCGTGTCACTCCCCGCTGAGCATGTGCAGGAAGAGGGAGGTGACGTCAGATGCGCGCTGAACCTGGAGAAAGAAAGACGCCACCTCCGAGCGCTGTGAGGCCTCCCTGCATCTCTTGGACCGTGCTTGATCCTGTCCCCGAGCCAAGGTGCTCCTTGTGCTATCGAACTACCTGTCCTTCCCTGCCATCAATCCCTGTGTAAGTCAGCCTTGTTCCGTTTGTCTGTGGTCTGTCTGGGATAAGATAAGACTGTAACTAAGTGCCTATCTCTTCTGTGCCTTTACCTCACTACCTTGTAATCTACCCCTTTTCTCCCCCACTGTAATTATATCCTCCTCCGGAGGTCTTGAGAACTGTACCCCTTGCGTCGTTTCATCTATCCCAGTCGTTGTGTCCTTTCCATCATTGATTTAGCATAGCGCGATTTGGTCAACGTTTGGGTGGAATCGGGGTCTAGTCGGGGAATAACTGTTAGGTCGCGGTAATACACCACCGCTCGGTCGAAATAACATCTAACCGCGATCCGTAACAATTGGTGTCGAGGAGTGAGATTCGAGGCCCGAACCAAATTTTTTTTTAAAACATCTAGGAAAAAATTTGGTCAAAATTATAAAGACACCGAAATTTGATTTTGTTTTACAAAAAAAACCCGAATTTTGAAAGTCGCGCTATGGCAGATCAAGACGGCTGGGTTCCGGTAGAGGAGAGTGAGGCAGGGTCGATCCAGGACCAAATTGAGGGACATGAGGAGAGCGAAGCAGTGAGGGCGGCAGGTTCGCAAGATGGCGCTCTCGCGCACGAGGTTGCGGGCGCGCAAAATGGCGCCTCGCACATGGCTACGGCGGCCGCACCCGCTGCACAAGTGGGAGGGATGGCCCAAATGCAGGCCCTCATGGAGCAATTTATGGTACAAATGCAGGCGTCCCTCAACCTGCAAAAGGACGAGATGAGGGCTAATAGTCAGCAATTGGGGAACCAGATGGATGCTCAGAGTGAGCAATTAAGAGACGGGTTAAACAATATGGGAAATAAATTTGAGGGATTAGACAATGGGATAGAAGGGATGAAACATGGGTTAACGGGGGTGGAAAATAGAATGGCTGCCCAGGAGAATCAGATAGAGGGAGTGAAAAATGGGTTAGAGGGGTTAGAAAACAGTATGGAAGGCAAATTGAGGGACATGAGGGACCAAGCGGAAAGGGAAGTTTAAAAAATGGGGCAGCAGATAGAGGGGGTCAGAATGGGGATAGAAACTAAATTGGATGCTCACAGGGAGGAAATGGAGCAGATGAGGGTGGCATCTGGGCAGGAGATGCAAGTGATGGGAGAGGAGATCAGAAGAGGTGTGAGTGAGGCGGTCGGAGGAGTGCGCGAGGAGGTGAGGCACTGTAAGGAGCGCATGGAGAAGGAGGTGAGAAAGGGGACTGTAAAATTGCAAGGTGGTATAGAGGAGTTGACGCTGGGAGTAGAACAACTGACAGTGGGACAAAAGGAGTTGGGGGACCAGGTAAAGAAGAACACAGCGGTAATAGAGGGTTTAAAATCGACACAGAAGGAGATGAAAAAGGACGTAGGGGTAATTAAAAAAAAGTGTCAGACGGTACATGAGGACCTGACGAGGAAAATGAACAAGGTGGTAGAGGTGATGGAGGTTAAAGAGCGGGAGGTGCGGGAGCACATAGAAAAAAATAAGGTGGAGTTAGAGGAAGAACTTAAGGGGGTGCACGAGGAGATGAAGGAGGTGAAGCAGAAATTAGAAGAAGTGGAAGAAGGGGTGAGCGAAATTAAGAAGCGACGGAGAGAGGATAAGAAAGAGATAAAGGAGGAAGTAAAAGAATTGGTCCAAAGTCTGTGTTCGGATCGTGATGTGCTCATTAACCGGATGAGGGATTCGCAGGTGATGGAGGAGAAGCGAAGAGAAAGAGGACCCGGTGTAAGTGGTGACCAATATGGTCGTGCGTATGATGCGCCAGGTGATTTAATAAGCTTGGGGGTCGAGATGGACCCGGATGTTCGTGAGAGGCCAAGAGTGAGGTGTATGGCTGGTCCGGAGGGTATGGAACGAGGGTGCGAGCGAGAGGGTCCGGTGATGGGAGAGGTGCGAGGGGTGAGTGAGCAAGGTTGTGGTGGTATGGAATGGGTAGCGGGTTGCGGAAGTGTGACCCATGAATCGACACCAACAGGGGTAGTTTTTAGAGGGACAGGGGAGGCACGGGAGCCCCTTGGGGGTAATGTACTGTGGGGGCCCGGCCGGTTCGGCCCCGCGCTGACCCCGCAAGGGGCGACGCACGGGGTCCGGCAGGCGGGCAACGACTCACATACGAGGTGGTCCCACAAGGTCCCACTCGCGCCGTATGACGGTGGGTAAGGGTGGCATCCCTGCCACCCTTCCCATGAATGGGGCAAATGCGCTATAGATTATGGGGTGTATGGCAGTGAAAACTAGCCCGGGTGGGTTAGGATATTGTGTGTAGGGATCTAGCGAAGATGACATTAGGTAACGTTAAGGTTAGTTAGTGACAAGGATACCTGTAGAGGGGACGCAGGTAGATTAGAGTGGATGATAATGACGAGGGAGCGCAATAGTTTAAAGGGACGACTGGGAAGCGCAAGTTTCAGAGGGGAGTAGTTAGATGAGATGATGCTGTGTGAGAACTGGACAGGTGTGTGGAGCAGTGTATGAGTAGTGAGTGTTGTGGATCAGCGCGAATGCGCTTGGGGGAGAGAAGGGTGCAGGCGGCACCAAGTATGAGAGCACAGGTGTGCAAGTACAGGTGTGTGGAATATATGGAGCAGAGAATGAGTGGTGTGGAGAGAGTTGGAGTAAGTGGTACGGAGTGGTGTGCATGGTGCGAAGGTGTGGATCGGGGAAGAGTGGACCCCTTTTCACGAGTACCCGGGGAGGGTAGTTTAAAGAATAGTTAGAAGGTATAGGTAAATTGTGGTTGGATATTGGCATTTGTGGTGCGGTTGCAGAATGGTATTGTGGATGGGTGCATTGGTGTGGTGAAATTGGCTGGTCGTGTGGCCTGTTAGTATGAGTGTGAATGGTTGGGCACTCCGCCACTGTTAGATGTCGGCCAGGTGAGGCCGCAGGTGAGCTCTGGGAGCCGTTAGTGTCAGTGGGTGCCTGAGGATCCCGGGTGTGGATCGGGCAGCCCGTGCCAGAGAGGGCACTGAGGGGGTGAGAGTGCGAGAGGGCCTTCCCCAGTTAGTTAGGTTAGGGTGAGGAGCAGGTGAGCTCGGTAGGCAACAACAGTGGTGGAGGTGTGCAGGTGGGCGGACCAGCTGGGAGCGTCACACGACCCAGCCACCGAAATTGTGCGGGGGCACCGAGTGATGAATCGGGGGAGTGAGACCCCAAATTGAGAAGCACCACAGTTTGGTCAATGGGAATTGGTTTTTAGAACCCATAGTGTAAGAGGGCCAATGGTTTGGCAGGAGAAAGACCCCGGGTAATGTAAAGTTGTTAAAGTCATTTAGGAAATAGTTAGGATTGATGAACCTGTTGCACCATACGCAGCCACTTACCTGAGGTGATGATGATGACTCCACACCTGTGTTCCTTTGTTCTGTGTTGCAGGAAAGGAGAATTGCTGTGTGGATTTGTGAGACGCATCACGACGTGGATGAGACATTGGGGTGATTCCATCTCTCCCTCCTTGGGAGGGACTGATGATGAATTGGTGATGGCAAATTTTGATGTTGAGTTGGAGATGGCAAATTTTGATGAGAGTTGGAAATGGCAAATTTGATTGGTTAGGAGGGAGAGAAGACGAATTTGGTTTATGGGAGGAACGGGGAAGACAGTAGGGACGTTTGTTGATGTGTAAAGTAGATGTTTATGGGTAGTGTTGTGTTTTGTGGATACAGTAAGGGGTAAGGGAGGGGCAATGTAGGTTACCTGGTGGGGGGGGGGGCGTACGGTAGGAACGTACCTGTCTCACCTGGTTCCCATGTGCCCCCAGTGTGCATTACCTTGTATTGCGTGCACTTTTGCGCCCTTACCACCTTACTCACTTGTCTTCTTCTTTTGTCTCCCACCTCCGAGGATCTGGCTTTGGGGCAGAGAGAGAGGAGAGAGAGGTGCTGGCTCCGCAGTTGTGGGCCTGTACTTCCGCTGCTTGCTGCCTGGATCGATACACCATATGGACCGCAATTTTTGTGGCCGCCCACAATGGACCGCAGTTCTTTTGCGGTCAAGCACCACCCGTGGATGGACCTCTGGGTCAACGTGGCACCTATGCCATACAGGTGAACCACTTTTAGTTGGCCCCCCTGACGGCCACAATTTAGAAATGGACGCGGTTGGCGCCTTTCTTTATTTCTAAAGAAGCCAGAAGGCCAAGTGCACTCCATGAAGGCAAGACCAGCGGCAGAACATCGGCCGGCTGCGACACCACCGGTGACCATGGACACTTGATTGTGCATTTATTATTGAACACTTTATTGGTGCACCGGATGGTGCTGACTGTGCATAATGGGGTGGTGCTTTTGGTGCTTGGACGGGGTGCTCTGCACATTATTAAAGGCCGTAGGGCCACAGGGCACTCGTGGGTTGGTGTATCGATGCTGGCATACGTGCTCTCTCTCTCTATGCATAACATCTGCATGTGTTCCTCAAAGAACAGGTCCTGGATCGTAGTGTAAATATCAGTGTAGTCTTGTATAAATGATGCTCCCTACCGGCTGTATGTTTAGTTTGAGGATGCTTTCCGCGATTCGGTTATCCTGTGGGTGTGTTTCTGTTAGGAGAAGGGTGCAACGTCGCAGGGGGACATATTTACTCATTTGTGAACATCTGTAAAACTGTCGCACTCAGGGTTGAGTTAATAGTAGAGGGAACTACATCTGAGTGCCACACTAACGTAGGTAAAAATTTATCGGGTCGGGACGCCCCGAGGTAGAGAAGGCTGCAATGTTGCGGATATGGGATTTGCATCCATCCATATCCGCTTGTAAATATTCCCCTATTTCCTCAATACTTCCCAACTATCCCCAATCCCCCATTCCCTAGTCCCATTTTCTGTAAACAACACTCTGTAGACCCGACCTCCCCCTATTTCCCCCATTAAATGTCGTGCCCAGGTTCACCGCATCTCATGTAAGACAACTATAGGACATCTTGCTAGTTATTCTTAGTCTATGTCAGTTAAGGACTCGTTTCCATTAATTCTGACCCTTCGTTGCACCAGAATGTGATTGTATGGCACCGTTAGGAAGTTTAGGACCTCCCAATACCTCCCCGCAGCTCTTCCTCACGGTTCAGAAACAACAACAACAACAACAGCAACGGCGGCGGCGTGCACAGGGAGTGCGCGTCCTCACTCCGGCTTGGTTGGTAGGGGGTGTTGGGAGGGCATGAGGCCTTCCCAGCGAGCCGCCATCGAACATGTGCTCGACGGGGTTACCAAATAGGGGCTCCCTGTCAGCTCCTCGTCAAGGGCGGAGCCCGGTAACCCCCGCACCCAATGGAAGCGGCGGACCGGTCCCATCTGGGGCGGAGCCAACCAGCCGAGGGCGTGTCACTTCCCGCTGAGCATGCGCAGGAAGAGGGAGGTGACGTCAGATGCGCGCTGAACCTGGAGAAAGAAAGACACCACCTCCGAGCGCTGTGAGGCCTCCCTGCATCTCTTGGACCGTGCTTGATCCTGTCCCCGAGCCAAGGTGCACCTTGTGCTATCGAACTACCTGTCCTTCCCTGCCATCAATCCCTGTGTAAGTCAGCCTTGTTCCGTTTGTCTGTGGTCTGTCTGGGATAAGATAAGACTGTAACTAAGTGCCTATCTCTTCTGTGCCTTTACCTCACTACCTTGTAATCTACCCCTTTTCTCCCCCACTGTAATTATATCCTCCTCCGGAGGTCTTGAGAACTGTACCCCTTGCGTCGTTTCATCTATCCCAGTCGTTGTGTCCTTTCCATCATTGATTTAGCATAGCGCGATTTGGTCAACGTTTGGGTGGAATCGGGGTCTAGTCGGGGAATAACTGTTAGGTCGCGGTAATACACCACCGCTCGGTCGAAATAACATCTAACCGCGATCCGTAACAATATATAATACTCAAGAGTTATTTCTCATTCACAATGTCAGAAGTTTCAACAGTCATTGTCTATGTCTTCTTCAGACTCAACAACATCATGACTGCAGTTTCTGCATGTAATGCCATTACAGACTCCACAGGCCGAGATGCACGTGACCCCATTCTTCTTGCAGCTGCATCGCCGGTTGCTGCAATCTCCATGACAATTACAGCTCGTGAACTGCAATAGCTCCTCAGGAGCCGTGGGGTCCAGTGTTGGAACTGGCTCATACCCATGCACACCTATTGTCCATCCATAGTCACTGGGGCCATTCCAGTTGGAGTGTGGGAACTCAGGATCGTTGGCTTTGATCACCCAACCCGCTGCCCAGAGTGTGTCACCTGGAGTGAGGAGTGGCTGATCATGAGCCAGGGAGGAGGAAAGCTCAGCGAGGGGGAGAAACATGATCGCGTTTGTTCCTATCTGTTTCCTGTTCGTAAATGGAATAATCTTTACTTCAGTTCCTCTCAGGATCTTAGCTTTGTCGAGTGCCTTCAACTTCACCCAGGGGAAAGCTGCTGTTGTCTGTGGATCTGGCAAAGGTGGTGCCGGAGAGGTGACTTCGAGCCAACCCATTGAGTGAAAGGGAGTGTTTCCGTGAATAGAGACAATGTTTAAATCTATATTGTCTCCAACAAACTGAGTGACTGCATTGTTTGTTTCCCCAACCTCCATAAAGACCACCTGATCATTACTTGACAATTCACTTTCACTGGCTGGCACTTTGGCTGTCATCACTGATTGATCCTCAAGCGCAGCATCAACCGCAACCTCATCATTGATCTGTTCATCGGTTTCCTCCACAATGGTGTCAAGAGTGCCAGAAGTATCTGGAACATCATCTCCACTCCTACTATTAAGGAAGCAGTATTTGTAGTTTTGTGTCTCCGTGTAAGACTCAGTGTATCCCAGCCGGCGGAACTTGTTGAGCATCCATTTTGACCCAAATCTATGATCAAGTTGTATGGCAAGCCCCATTTGGTGTGGCAATACTCCAGACCGAGGTCGACAGGCCTTAATAAAATTCTGCCCCCAAACGGCAACTCTTTCGTCTGTCTTGACAATCGGTCTCAAGAACATCTGATCTGAAGGCTTGCAGGAACAAGTGTCAGCTGACTATCGATGTCAGTCATACTGTGTGTGGTGGGGTATGACTTTGGACCTAAATCAATCAAGGCAATATCATTGGATATGAACTTGAGTGCCGTCTTTATGATCTGAGTCTTCTCATCTCCATGGTCAAGATTAGCATGATGCCCTCGCAGAATATTGGCGGTGCCATCTTTGAGACAGAGTACATCTGCCCTTCTTTCCTGTGTTGTGAAATACAAGGTGTCTTCGTATTTCTCTAGAAGTTTTATCTTTAGCCAATGCTTTGAATAAGAAAGGCTCTTCTCTGGTGACTGATCAAACTCCTGCAGCTTTTCATGGACTTGGTCCATGTTCATTACCCCATGCTCTAATTCTGAGTCTAACCATTCGCAGAATTCAATAAAAACTGCCTCTCGCTCCTCATCAATACTCCTCTGTCCTCTCTTCCTTTTTCATTCCTCATCAGTCTTGGACAAACTGTCACCTCTCGCAAACATAAGTTTGCATCGCAAATGGTACAGTGTTTCTTCTGCTACCAAGTCGTTGATCCCTTCCAGGCGTCCAGTGACTTCAGTGCCCCAGTCATCCCCGCGACTCCGTGCTGTCTTCAGCAAGCTTGCCTTCAGTGTATCTGCAGTCAAATTATCTGGCACTCTGTATTTCTTTCTAGCTTGTGCTGGATTATTTTTGTAGAGCTGGGCTGGTTGGTTGCAAAGAATGCATACATCCTTATACAGGAGGTCAACTGACTGTGATCTTCTAGAACTGCAGCCAGTTGATGAACTGAACTCACAAGTAGTGCGTCTTCTCTTCAACTTTGATGACTCTTTCTCTGCCTTTGATGCTTGAGCTGACTTCTTGGTGGTTGCAACAAAGTTGTTGTACAGATCATTTTTACACTTCTGGTGGTACCTCAGTTTTCCTTCCTTTTGAGCCTCCTTCATACCTTCCACAACAGTAACATTTTCGACAGTTTCTGCTTGTTTCAATAAAGTTGAGTATCCCTTTGGAGTTGCCTGTATGAGCCTTTCAGCTGGTGTATCCGAGCGTGCACAGATGAAGCAATTGAGCACAGGTGGAGTAACGTCTTCATCCATATTGCTAGACTCCATGTCCTGCAAAGTAGAAAATGAGATATATTTAGAAATTATTTTTCCACAAAGGAGTGTCTGTGGTGAAATATAAATGTTAACAATCAACTCAGAATCATGAAAAACCCTTATTTGACCCCTCATAAGTTACTTAAGGGCCGATTTAAAAAAATAAAAATTCTCGAAAATAATTTTTCGGTACCCGAATTCAACAGCTTTTTTTCTGGGTTTCCCACGGGAGTTGACCTTCAACATTTTAACACATGTTATTACACACCTTTACAAACATAATGGTGAAGAAATTTTTTGGTAACAATTTAGTTAACAGATTTTCATATGTTTCCCTTACTATAAACTACAAGTGCGTTTTCCGGTTCATATTCTGATTTGTGTTCAAAATATCAAATTCAATTTAAATTAAGTTGTTCCTCCATCAAAGACAGATGTTTGTGGACATAGAGACAGACAAAGTGAACCAATTATTGCTTAACCCCACTTTTGGTTTCGCGTGCGCAGAATAATAACTTTACTTCCAACATCAAGTAATTCATTTACAGTCTTGTTCATGCCTTTGGTTTTCCAATTAAAGAGTTTTCCATCATAACAATCCTTATTGGCAGCTGAAACACTCACAAACATTCTGTTGGGATTCGATGAACTTCCTGCAACCAGCAAGATGACAATCATCTTGCAGACTTGATGGGCCTAGTGACTTCCTCATGTGTTAAAGGGAAAACTTAGTCCGAAGGGGCTTATGGATTTGGTCTTGTCCGTCTGTGCGTCTGCAACCATATCTCGGACATGCATGGTCCGATTTTGTTCAAACCTGGCACAAGCACAGCACATGACGGCATATAAGTGCACTTCACTTTATTTTGCAATTGATCAAAGATGGCCGACTGGTAGACTGACAGCCATTTTAGTTGTCCAAAAAACCCTCGATTGACCACGTCCTCAACAATTTCTCGGACATGCATTTGCCGATCCTGTTCAAATTTGGCACACAGATAATGAATTCTAGCTTACATAAGCACGTCATTCTTTTTCGAGATTAGATCCAAGATGGCCGACTGGCGGCCATTTTGTCACTTAAATGTGTCCCCATCCATTTCTCGGACAGGCATGGACCGATTTTCTTCAAACTTGGCATAAAGACAATACATGAGTATACACATGCAGATTTTGTTTTGTCATCTGACCAAAGATGGCCGACTGATGGCCTTCAACTCCGTACAGCAAAATTACTAAAATGGGGGCTGTGACACTTTTTGTATTTTTTTGTTGTTGTTGTTGTTGTTGTTGTAGACAAGATCGAAGCTCGTGTAAGAGCTAACATTGATCACAAAAAGACAAACTGACACATAAAACATATGATAAAGGGAGCGGGAGACAAGATGGAGAGCAGGGACATCGGGCGATCTGTGGGAGGGAGACGGCTTGGGGGGAGGAGGCATGGGAAGGGGGTGGGGGTGGGAGAGGTATAAAACACATGGACACTGCTAGAACTTCCAGGAAAGAAGTCGGTATTTCAAAAAAGTGGATCTGGGGTGAATTAGCGGGGGTAGAAAAGATCAAGGTTTTGGACGGGGGAAGATAAGAGATGGTGGTGAACAGCCGTTTTAAAGACCTGGAGGAGTGGGATTGAAGAGAGTGAGGGAGTTTGTTCCAGAGGCGGGAGAAAAGAGGAATGAAGGAGTGAAGGTCTTGATTTTGGCAGTTTCACCATAAGAGGGTTGCTGGCAGATATTGACTTGTTTAATAACAGTCTAAATACTCTCCTGATCAAGCAAGTGGTCACTCTTATAAAATGCCTTTTGAAGAACATCAGAATGCATTCCATGTGTGTGACATCAGAACGTGTAGAAACTGGGACTTCCATAGCTCCACAATTTATCAACATGCCTCTTGGTGTTGAAATTTCTTCTTTTTCTTTCTTTAAAGATGTTGAACTAATTCTATATTCTACCTGCTCAGGTGCCCAGAGCCATTTTCACAAGCACCCCATGAGCCAGACTTTGGGCCTTTCACAGATTGCATTTCCAAACGAAGCTTGCCCTTTAGCACCACATCTCACTGGTTATAAAGAAACAGCTGCTGCAGGAAGAGGAGGCTGCGCATTGTATTTTATTATTCCCTCAGAAGTAAAAAATTATTCTGATAAGTTAAATATGGGAGTGCAGTGGCCTTCAAATGCACCGAGGCATTTCGACCCAGAACAAGAACCCACGCCAAATACCAGCATTCATTCCCACAGCTGCGAGGACCCTTCTTAGCTCTTCGGCTCGTTATTTTGCACGAATTGATAGGCTCGTCCAATGCACAGATAATGTTCATTCAATACTGCTGTCCAATCAAATTTCTTCGATTATTATACTTCAGCCACCGAAGGTGGATGGAGGTTGTTATCACCCTCGTCTGTCTGTTTGTAAACAGGATATCTCATAAAATTGGTGGACGGAGTCGGACGAAATTTGGTGGAGATGTGGCGTGGATGTAGCGTGGACGATGTAGCGTGGACAAGGATGAAATGATTAGGTTTTGGTGAAGATCCGGATTTGGATTCGTGTAGTAGAATTTTTAAAGCCATTCTTCACCATTGGGAGATTGGGCCAAAAACGATACATAGCAGGATATCTCAAAGAGTTGTGGACGGATTTGGACGAAACCTGGTGGACAGGTTGGGTGTCTGACAAGGACAAATAGGTTAGATTTTGGTGAAGATCTGAAGATGGATTCGCATATGAGAATTATTTACTTTTTAAAGTGATTCTTCACCATTGGGAGATAGGTCCAAAAACTATACATTGCGCGATATCTCAAAAAGTTATGGATGTAGTTGGACGAAACCTGGTGGACAGGTTGTGTGTGTGACAAGGAAGAATCGATTCAATTTTGGTGAAGATGTGAATATGGATTGGGATATGAGAATTATTGAATTTTTTAAGTGATTCTTTACCATTCGGAGATAGGGCAAAAACTATACATAGCAGGATATCTCAAAAATTTGTGGATTGATTTGGACGAAACTTGTTGGACCGGTTGTGTCTGTTACAAGGAAGAATTGATTCAATTTTGGTGAAGATCCAGATCTGGATCCGGATCAGAGACTTTTTAAAGTGATTTTCACCTTTGAGAGATAGGGCTAAAAACCGATAAATAGCAGGATATCTCAAAAAGTTATGGATGGATTTGGACTAAACTTGATGGATAGGTTATGTGTGTGTGACAAAGAAGAATCGATTCAATTTTTGTGAAGATCCAGATCCGGATCCGGATCTGGATCCGGATCAGAGACTTTTTAAAGTGATTTTCACCTTTGAGAGATGGGGCTCAAAACCGATAAATAGCAGGATATCTCAAAAAGTTATGGATGGATTTGGACGAAACGTGTTGGACAGGTTGTGTGTGTGACAAGGAAGAATCGATTCAATTTTGGTGAAGATCCAGATCTGGATCCGGATCAGAGACTTTTTAAAGTGATTTTCACCTTTGAGAGATGGGGCTCAAAACCGATAAATAGCAGGATATCTCAAAAAGTTATGGATGGATTTGGACGAAACTTGTTGGACAGGTTGTTTTTGTCACAAGGAAGAATCAATTCAATTCTGGTGAAGATCCAGATGCGGATCCAGGTAGTAGAATTTTTTAAAGTGATTCTTCACCATTGAGTGATATGGCCAACCAGGTAGAGGTATGCTCCCTACTGAGTGCCGTTCTAGTTTCACCTGTGCAGTGAGCGGCACTGCACCTGTGCTGATCAAAGGAGGCATGCAGGGCGAGCCATGGCCAACATGTCCGCCGTCCACCAGAAGGGCGTGAAGCCAGGGGACCTGTCTGACAGTAATGGTTGCTGGTCGACGTTAACGATCCCATGGTATATTGCAGGAACAGGATGCAAGTTATCGCCAACACTCTGAACAAATCACAAGTTCACGTCACCTTCAGTCCAAGTTGTGCTGACCAGCTGGCCATTGTTGTACAAGAGTCTAAACTTTACAGGAATGGCTTTGTTCAAATTTTCGTAATGATAATGACCATAAAAAAACATTGACTCAAATGCTACAAGCAGGTGATTTGCTTCAGAACAAATGTTTTGGTTTTAATTTACTTCGGTTTGATAAGTCTTGTCATTCGCGGGGGAGAAACGCTGCCTGACTCAGCCAAGTGAAAAGAGGGAAGAGAAAATTTCATCTTTTTTTCTGCAAAATTGGCATAAAGGACTTACCTCGTCGTAAATTTCCATCAGATTGCTCGAGGATGACTTGTATCATGTGAGCTGAGCTTTTTGTAATACACATCCAATACTAGGATGGCTCTCGAAAGAGCGCATACCTCCGCCAGGCTGAACAGTTTACATTTTGTATCTCATGGATAGGCCAGATCTGGATCCAACATGAACCAAAATCGAATCGGCTTGTTCAGGACATCTAACCAACTCGTCCAACAAGTTTCGTCCAAATCCATCCACAACTTTTTGAGATATCCTGCGATATATTGGTTTTTAGCCCAATCTCTCAATGGTGAAGAATGAATGAATGAATGATCGTTTTAAATGCCATTTTTCCCCGCTAGAGCGGGGGTTAGCCTTGCGGGCCCCATGACAATCATGGTTCCCTGGTTGAGGCAATGTTTTTATGGCCGGATGCCCTTCCTGACGCCAACCCTTGGTCGCCTCTTACGATGCGCAGGGATACGGCGTACCTATTCTAAATCGGGGTACACACCGTGATCATTCATCCCAGCAAGCTGGTACTCAATTTGCCGACCTCGGAAGGATGACAGGCTGAGTCAACCCCCCTGGTGTTAATTCAGCGATCGACCGGGATTCGAACCCAGGATCCTAGGATCCCAAGCCGGCACCCTAACCGCTAAGCCAACACCAGGCAACACCATCTCAATGGTGAAGAATCACTGAAAAAGTCTCTGATCCGGATCCACATCTGGATCTGGATCTTCACCAAAATTGAATTGATTCTTCCTTGTCACACACACAACTTGTCCAACAAGTTTCGTCCAAATCCATCCACAACTTTTTGAGATATCCTGCTATATATTGGTTTTTAGCTCGATCTCTCAATGGTGAAGAATCACTTTAAAGAGTCTCTGATCCGGATCCAGATCTGGATCTTCACTAAAATTGAATCAATGCTTCCTTGTCACATAGCCAACCCAAAAACTACCTCAGATCCCGATTTCTTTAGTGCCATGAACACACTTTGGTACATCATGGGTGGTGAACGTTGTGGTCAAGTTTCATCGAAATTGTGTGTGTAGTTTCAGAGAAGAAAGCAAATACCTATTTTGGGGGAACAAACCTGGATCCACGTTTGACCCCCGGTAAACCCCCTTAGATCCCGATTTTTTTTGATTCCGTTAACAAACTTTAGTCACAACATAACAAATATAATTTGTGCCAAAATTGGTCACAATCCCATCAGCACTTTAGAAGAAGAAATTGTAAGTGTTTTCGGACTGACAGATGGACGGACGGACTGACAGATGGACTGACTGATGGACGGACGGACGTAGTGACAAATGGACGGACTGACTGATGGATGGGCGGACTGACTAACGGACGGACGGACGGATGGACTGACTGATGGACGGACAGACTGACTGACAGACGGACGGACGGATGGACTGACTGAAGGACGGACGGACTGACTGACGGACGGACGGACTGACTGATGGACGAACGGATTGACGGACAGACTGACTGACAGATTGACGGGTGGACTGACTGATGGACGGACTGATGGATGGACGGACTGACAGACGGACGAGCGGACGGACTGACGGACGGGCGGACTGACAGACGGACTGACGGACGGCCGGACGACGCGCCATCGCATAAGCTCCCTGGAACTTCGTTCCAGGTGAGCTACAATATCGATATTCATGCAATCACGAGTTATATTCATTTTTAATGTGCATGTGGTGTATTAGTGTATACAGTCACGTGAAAAAGTAAGTACACCCCATGTGAAGTTTTGACTTTTTCAACATATTTCAACATACAGATATTTGATCTTCATTTCAACAATATTGATAGATAAAGGCGATATAATATAACAAATACAGTATCATGAAACATTTACATTTTGTAGTCCATTGCATAATTTAAATAAACATAAATGCAAATTTCGCATGTGGAAAAAGTAAGTACACTCCCTACATTTATCACTACTTCAAATACCTAAAATTAGAATCAGGTGCACCAGCTCAGGTGAAAATGCTTAGAACATCGTTAGAGAGGATCTTGGAGGAACCTGTCTTATTTAAACCTCAGACATTTAGTTTGGTTTTGCTCTTTGTTGTTGAAGTGTGCGGCTTCACCATGCCTAGATCAAAAGAGCTCTCTGAGGCCTTCAGAAAGAAGGTTATAGATGCCTACGAGTCTGGGAAGGGATTTTAAAAGATCTCCAAACAATTTGAAATCAATCATTCGACTGTCCGGGAGATCATCTACATGTGGAGAAGATTCCAAACAACTGCCAACTTGTTCAGGCCAGGCCGCCCCAGCAAGTTCAGCCCGAGAGCAGACCGCAATATGCTGAAAGAAGTCTCTAAGAACCCCAGAATGTCATCACGGGACCTACAGGTAGCTCTTGCCACCGTTGATGTCAAAGTGCACGAGTCTAGCATTAGAAAGAGGCTGCACAAATTTGATCTGCATGGGAGGTGTGCCAGGAGGAAACCTTTGCTGTCCAGAAAGAACATCAGGGCAAGACTAAAGTTTGCCAATGAACACCTAGGCAAAGACCAGCACTTCTGGAACAATGTGCTCTGGACAGATGAGTCAAAGGTAGAGCTATTTGGCCACAGTACCAGAAGACATGTTTGGCGAAAACCAAAGACAGCATTTGACCACAAGAACCTGATACCAACTGTAAAGCATGGTGATGGAAATATTATGGTTTGGGGCAGCTTTGCTGCATCAGGGCCTGGGCAGCTCACCATCATATAATCCACGATGAATTCTTCATTGTACCAGAGGGTGCTTGAGGATAATGTGAGGCCACCTGTCGGAAAGTTGAAGCTCAACCAAAGGTGGACCCTGCAACATGGCAATGACCCTAAACATACCAGTAAATCCACCAAGGAATGGCTGAAAATAAAGAAATGGAGGGGTCTGGAATGGCCAAGTCAAAGCCCGGATCTAAATCCCATCGAGATGATGTGGGGGGATTTGAAACGAGCTGTGCGTGCAAGAAACCCCTCAAACATCGCACAGCTGAAAGAATTCTGCATGGAGGAGTGGGCGACAATTTCTCCCAGTCCATGTCAGAGACTGGTAGACAGATATAAGAAACGCTTACTTGAGGTTGTTTCTGCCAAAGGGGGCAATACCACCTATTGGAGCCAAGGGTGTACTTACTTTTTCCACATGCGAAATTTGCATTTATGTTTATTTAAATTATACAATGGACTACAAAATGTAAATGTTTCATGATATTTGTTATATTATATTGTGGCGGACACGAAAGCACTGACGCGGTGACATCACCCCGCACACCAAGTGGGGATGGGCCACGCCAGGGAGAGAGGTGTGGCCTCACGATATACGCGGAGCACGCAGCCCTGAGCAGCTTAGTGCTGCAGTTTGAGTACTTTGAATAAAGACTCTTTTATGAACCGCGTTGTCCGCTTGCTCTTTGCGTAAGCATTAGCGTGCGCAGCATCGCGCTTTATATGGTGACCTCGACGTTGGATCTGCCGTAGCGATCCTTCCGAACACGACGCCATTGCAATGGCCAACGACAAGGCAATGGCGATTAAACTTCCCGAATTTTGGGAGGCCCAGGCCGAAGTCTGGTTCGTTCAAGCCGAAGCCCAATTTCAGCTTCGGCGCCTCACCAACGACGACATGCGCTACTGCCACACGGCCGCTCGAGTTGTGTCCGTCCTTCGCCACCCACCGGACGGCCACAAGTACGAGGCACTCAAGCGGCTACTCCTAGCCACGTTCGGCCTCACGGACGACGCACGGGCCGACCGCCTCCTGGATCTCCCCGAGCTCGGCGACACGCGCCCGTCGGTCAGAATGGACCATATGCTGTCACTGTTGGGCGACGAAGCCCCCGGTTCTCTATTCCGGGTGCTTTTCCGTCGCCAACTTCCAGCGCAGGTTCGCCTCGCGTTCGCCGGGACCGGGCTAACGGAACCCCGAGCATTGGCGGCCGAGGTGGACAAGTACTTCGCCGCTTCGGACACGCGGGCGAGAGTCGGCGTGGCCGTCACGGCCCTCGTGGCTGATGCTGCTAATGCTGCTGATGCTGCTGTTCCACAGCATCAGCTTATACAGCATACGCAGCATGCTGATACGCACTTCGTGACCGCCGCCACGCCCCGCCCACCACCGCGGCGAAAACCGCCACCGCGGGGAAACCCGCCAACTCCACCGGCCTGGCGGAGCCAGCTGCGCTCCTCCAGCTCCACCACCTGGTGCTGGTTCCACGCCAAGTTTGGCCACGAGGCTCGGCAATGTCATCCGCCATGCTCCTTCAACAGGTCGGGAAACGCCCGGGCCGGCGCTCAATAGTGGCGATGAGCGCCGGCCGTTCGAGCAGCCTGCTGTTCATAACGGACACCTTTTCTGGGCGCCGTTACCTGTGCGACATGGGAGCGCAGGTGAGTGTCGTTCCCGCCGGCACGTCAGACAAGCACGCCGCGGGCGGGGGCCCCGCGCTGCTTGCCGCGAACGGGACGCCCATCCGTACGTACGGAAAACGCTGCCTCTCTCTGCGGTTCGGAGGGCAGGTTTTCTGATGGACGTTCGTCACCGCCGACGTGCCCATGGCACTGCTTGGCGCGGACTTCCTGTGCGCTAATGGGCTCCTGGTCGACGTAAAGCGCAGACGTCTTGTCCAGGCCGAGACGTTCAGCTCGCTCGCTTGTGCGCTGCCCAGCTCTTCGAGCAGCTCAACGAGCGGCTTGCCAAGCGGTTTGCCGAACGGTTCGGTTCCGGCCACGTTGGTCTGTACGCTTCCAGCAGCGGACGCATTCACCCGCCTCCTCGCCGGCTTCCCGGCCCTCACGCGGCCCACCTTCTCGGCGGGGGCCGTCAAGCACGGGGTGGCCCATCACATCCCCACTGTCGGGCGACCGGTCTACGCCCGGGCACGCTGCCTCGAGCCGACGAAGCTGGCGGTGGCAAAAGCGGCGTTCGCTACCCTGGAGTGACTCGGCATCGTTCGGCGCTCAGAGAGCGCTTGGGCTTCGCCGCTGCACATCGTGCCGAAGCCCGGCGGGGGATGGCGACCGTGCGGGGACTATCGCCATCTCAATGACGCCACCACCCCCGACCGCTACCCCGTCCCCCACATTCAGGACTTTTCCGCCCGTTTGGCGGGCATGTCCTTCTTCTCGAAGGTGGACCTCATACGCGGCTACCATCAGGTCCCCGTCAGGCCGGAGGACGTCCCGAGGACGGCGGTCATCACGCCATTCGGACTCTTCGAGTTCCTGCGGATGCCCTTCGGTCTGAAGAATGCGGCTCAGGCGTTCCAGCGACTGATGGACAGCGTCCTGCGCGACTTGGATTTTGTCTACGTCTACCTGGACGATATCCTCGTCACCAGCACGTCCCGCGAAGAGCACCTACGCCACCTCCGCACGCTCTTCGAACGCCTGGGCCAGCATGGCCTGATTGTGAACCCCGCAAAGTGCCGGTTCGGCGCCGCCATAATCGATTTTCTGGGGCACCGTGTCAACAGGCACGGAGCCGTCCCCCTGCCGGCCAAGGTGGAGGCGGTGAAGGGGTTTCCGCGCCCCCGCACGATCAGAGGGCTGCAGGAGTTCCTGGGCATGGTGAACTTTTACCATCGGTTCCTGCCCCGTATCGCCCAGCTCCTGCGCCCCCTGCATAAAGCTCTCAGAGGTAAGCCCGGCAAAGGCGACGTTACCTGGACCGAGCAGATGGACACGGCGTTCACGGGCGCGAAGCTCGCCTTGGCTAACGCCACCATTCTCGCGCACCCGGCGCCCGATGCACCGATCGCCCTCACCACCGACGCCTCGGACTACGCGGTGGGCGCGGTGCACGAGCAATGGGTGCGTGGAGCTTGGCAACCGCTGGCGTTCTTTAGCCGGCAGCTTCGCCCACCCGAACGCCGTTACAGTACCTTCGACCGCGAGTTGCTCGGGCTTCACTTGGCGGTCAGGCACTTCCGCCATCTGCTCGAGGGCCGTGCGTTCACGGCCTTCGTCGACCATAAGCCGCTGATCTTCGCGATGGGCAAGGTCACCGAGCCGTGGTCGGCCCGGCAGCAGCGTCACCTCTCGGCCGTGTCCGAGTACATGACGGACATCCGGCACGTCGCGGGGAAGGACAACACGGTGGCGGATTGCCTTTCCCGGGCCGTCGCCCACGCAGTCCACCTCGGCATCGACTATGCCCGGATGGCAGCGGACCAGGCCGCTGACCCCGACGTCCAGGCCTTGCGGACCGCCATCACGGGCCTCCGTGTCACCGAGGTGCCGTTCGACGGCGCAGGCACGGCCCTCTTGTGCGACGTCTCCCTCGGGCATCCTCGCCCCATCGTGCCCACGGGCTGGCAGCGCCAGGTGTTTGACGCCATCCACGGCCTGTCCCACCCGGGCGCGAGGGCCTCCCAAAGGTTGATCGCCGACAAGTTCGTCTGGCATGGCCTCCGGAAGGCCGTCTGCGGCTGGGCCAGGACGTGCCTCGCGTGCCAGCGCGCCAAGGTGCACCGGCACACCCAGGCCCCGTTGGCCCCGTTCACGGTGCCGGAACGCCGGTTTGACCACGTCCACGTGGACCTGGTGGGACCTCTGCCCCCCTCACGGGGTTTCACCCATGTCCTCACCATGGTGGACCGCACCACCCGGTGGCCGGAGGCCGTGCCCTTGGCGTCGACGACGGCGGCGGACGTCGCGCAGGCTTTCATCGCCACCTGGGTCGCCCGGTTCGGCGCCCCCTCAGACATCTCGTCCGACCGCGGCCCCCAGTTCACCTCGGAGCTCTGGGGGGCGGTCGCGCAGGGGCTCGGGGTCCGGCTGCACCGAACCACGGCATACCACCCCCAGGCTAACGGCCTGTGTGAGCGATTTCACCGCTCATTGAAGGCCGCGCTCCGGGCCACCCTCCGCGACGGCGGCTGGGTCGACAGGCTCCCCTGGGTCCTGCTGGGCCTCCGGACGGCGCCCAAGGAGGACCTGCGCGCATCCGCGGCGGAGTTGGTCTTCGGGCAACCGCTGCGGGTGCCGGGCGAGTTCCTCCCCGACTCCACGGCACCATGGTCCGCGGCACAGCAGCGCTCCGCTCTGCAAGAGACCGCCCAGAGGTTCGCCCCGGTGCCAACGGCATGCCATGGGCACCCACCGACGCACGTCGCCCCGGAGCTTTGCACGGCGGAGTACGTCTTTGTTCGCCACGATGCCCACCGGACACCACTGCGGCCCCTGTACGACGGGCCTTTCCGCGTGCTGGAGACCGGGGCGAAGCACTTCACCCTGGACATCGGCGGTACTCCTGACCGTGTTTCTGTAGACCGCCTCAAGCCGGCCCACCTCGACGTGGACCATCCACCGCCAGTGGCCCGACCCCCGCGTCGGGGCCGCCCCCCTGCGGGCGGACCCCCGGCACCGCCCAGCCCCGCCATCACGCCGCCCCCCGGTCCTGCTGCCGGAGGCATCCCAGATGGCATCCCTGCATCCCAGACGCCGCCAGTCGCCAGGGGGCGCTTCGGCCGGGTCATCCGTTTGCCCCGCAAACTGACCCTTCAGGTGCGCGGGGATTCTGGGGGGGCGCGTGTGGCGGACACGAAAGCACTGACGCGGTGACATCACCCCGCACACCAAGTGGGGATGGGCCACGCCAGGGAGAGAGGCGTGGCCTCACGATATACGCGGAGCGCGCAGCCCTGAGCAGCTTAGTGCTGCAGTTTGAGTACTTTGAATAAAGACTCTTTTATGAACCGCGTTGTCCGCTTGCTCTTTGCGTAAGCATTAGCGTGCGCAGCATCGCGCTTTAATATCACCTTTATCTGTCAATATTGTTGAAATGAAGATCAAATAGCTGTATGTTGAAATATGTTGGAAAAGTCAAAACTTTATGCTCAGAGTCGTTGGTTTGCACAAACCTAGTGAAAGAAAATATATAACCACAAACTATTCAATCAATGCTGTCAATGCATAATTACCTTTCCATGTATTTACTTTACCGAGAAACCTTAGTTGTCTTAACAGTTAGTGACTATAATGCGGACTTAGAGTTGGGAAAGGTGGGGGGGGGGGGCGGGGGGCGGGGTTGAGGACTTGAAGAATAAAAAGGGAGTGCAGTACAGAGAGTTGGAGTGAGGGGCAGACAAGGGACAGTGTTTGGGAAAGAGAGGGTTGAGGCTTTGGGGTGGAGAGTTTGGGACTTGGTGTTGGGAGGAGGGCTGAGGATTTGAAAAGGAACTGGGGAGTCACGGTGTTGGGTGGGCGGTTGAGGATGTTAAGTAGAAGAGGGGAGCTGTGGACCTTGGGTGGGGGTTGAAGGCTTAAAAAAGGAAGGGGGGGAGTGGAAGACAGAGTTGGAATGGTGGGGCAGAGAAGGGACAGTGTTGGGAAAGGGGGGCTGAAACTTTTGTGGGTGGGGGGAAGGTGAGGACTGTGGTTCTGGTGGGGGGAGGGGGGTTTAGGACTCGCAGAAGAAAGGGGGAGGAGGAGACAGAGAGTTGGGGTGGGGAGCGGGCTTGAGGACTTGGGGCTGAGATGGGTGTGGGTGTGTAGAGGACTTGAAGAAGAAAGGGGTTGAGGACTTGAAGTCACGTTTTACATTGATTGTAAAATGTGGAATTTTACATCAAGAGGTATTTTACATTAAGTGAAATTTCCATGGCTCCCTGCCATTATGCTATCAAAGGACATTCCAGGCAAATTATCTAAATATTCCAATCTCCATTTTTTTTTCTGAGGTCTTACCTCTTGATGTAAAATTGTTTTTGATACCCCTCTTGTTTTTTTTTTTAATTGGGAATGAATTCCCTCTTACAACAGCCCAGTGGAACCAGGACGTTATCTACTTGTATATATCGGTCAGTCGGTTCATAACTAGTAATAAACTGGCCATCATAGTATATATATATATATATATATATATATATATATAGTAACGAATTTGAGAAAGTGTAACGAATGTGAGAATTATGGTTTTGTTGTGTGTAAATGTCACCCTCCGTAATGTAAAGAAAGGTCGAAGGTCGTCCTCTTAGTTAATTCCATAAACATACACGCAGGGCACCATATATCCTTTTAAATAGTTATTCTCTTATTCTATGTAGTTTAAGGCTGTGTTTCCCAATAGTCGACTCTCCATTGCACCGAATTAAATAAGATTAGGTCCCATCTTCAAAGTGCCAGGTTTGGATGGTTTTGCCGCAAATGGACTCCATTGAGCACGCGGTCGGTTGGGAGAAGAAAGACGTGTCTCCGCACCTCATCATAGAAAGGAGGAGTGAGTCGGCCCTGCTCAACCAACCCAGCACGAAGGGGTTTGGCTTGAGCGGGCGGAGAGAGAACGATCTGGGCGGTTCGCGAAGGTTCAAGGGTGGGGCTTATATAACCCACGGGAGACGCCCCCACCTGAGATGAGTCCAAGCAGATGAGATACGTGCCGCGCTGCAGAGGAGATACGTGCCGCGCTGCAGAGGAGATATGGCAGGAGGCAACTGAAGGAGCGCGTGACGCAGCGGTGCGGAAAAAGGAACTTCGCCCGTGCAGTTTGGAACCGTGGGAGTTCGCACGACCGCGGCTCGGCTTTTTGACGGCGGTGCCTTCCGGCCCGACCGTGCCCAGTCCCCGCTGGACCTTCCTTGCCTCTCCAAGCCATCCACCTTCAGCCATTCATTCCTGCCTGCATTCCCTGTGTAAGTGTGATCGTTCGTCTGTCTTTCACGTTGTCCTGGGGTATTAATTAAGCTTGTATAGTTAAGCTAACAATTGCACTGTGTCTCCTTGCTCCTTTCTGTCGTTATTTTCTTATCCTTCTTTCTCCTTGGTTATTTTGACGATTTGTAAATAATAGTAATAAATTATATTTGTTCTTCCTACCTTTGTCTTCTTCACATTCGGTCGCTTTAGTGATTTCCTTCATTGAACACCTGTGGCACGATTTGGCCAACGTTCAGGATCGGGTCAGTCTTGGTAACCGGCTCACGGTGCAGTTTGCTTCGCTCGGCGCAACTAGTCCATTACGCTGCGACCGTGGGCGGGGGAGTATTTCCTTGCGTACCGGTAGGTGCTGGTATTTAGGTCATAGGACGGTTGGGCCTAATACCCTACCCAGCGCTGACCGGGCATGATGTCATACCCCCAGGACCATGTCGGTCAGTCATATAAGCGAGGGAACTAATCCCCCCTTGGTAAGTGGGGAAGTCCGACGTTGGATTCCGTAACAATATACGTATATATATATATATATATATATATATATATATATATATATATACACAAAGAATTAAGTTAAGCACCCCCCCGTTTTTTTACAACCTCGCACATTACAAGTTTGTTGTCGTCAAAACAGTGTAATATACCCATGATATTGCTATATTTTCTGGAGAAGTGATATTATGGTCACATAAAAACATAACAATCATGCCGTTTTCAATATTTTATTCTGAATAATTTAAGGTGAAATTTTTTGGGAATTTTAGGCATATTTTCACCTCAATTTAAGTATGGAGCTATAGGTCCATCACGGACAGTGTGGATGACGTTTATGTTTTCTAACGTACAGTCATTGTTCTGAGAAGACCTCTAGCGATCTTTGCGTCAATAACGTGTGTAGGACCCACGTGATCGGATCACTGACTCAACCCTACGTCTCATAGACCCTGTAAGCCGTCGTATGCGTTGCTGTGGCAGGTTGTTCCATTCCCGATGTAATGCACGTTCCAATTCATCCAGATTGGCTATTGGAGGGACCATCTTCGCAATTTGTCGTCCCAACATGTCCCAAACGTGCTCGAGGGGGTTCAGGTCAGGACTGTACGCAGGCCAGGGGATGGTTGTCACAGCACCTTGCTCCATCCGATCACGTGGGTCCTACACACGTTATTGACGCAAAGATCGCTAGAGGTCTTCTCAGAACAATGACTGTACGTTAGAAAACATAAACGTCATCCACACTGTCCGTGATGGACCTATAGCTCCATACTTAAATTGAGGTGAAAATATGCCTAAAATTCCCAAAAAATTTCACCTTAAATTATTCAGAATAAAATATTGAAAACGGCATGATTGTTATGTTTTTATGTGACCATAATATCACTTCTCCAGAAAATATAGCAATATCATGGGTATATTACACTGTTTTGACGACAACAAACTTGTAATGTGCGAGGTTGTAAAAAAACGGGGGGGTGCTTAACTTAATTCTTTGTGTATATATATATATATATATACTAGACGGCACATTGCAGCTAACACCTGCAAACCGACTCCTTTACTCTATCTACTCTCCCCTTCTCCCATTCCCCTCTGCCCCCTCACATGTTCCCCTCGATCCCTTCATCCACTCCCACTTATTCTCCTTTTCCCACTGCCTTCTTTACACCTTCACATACTTACACTCAACCCAATCACTCACTTCCCTCAATCCCTTCATCCACTCCCACTTACATCCCTTGTCTTACTTCCTTTTCTGTACCCTTTCACACCTGAGCTCAAGCTGCAGTTTTAAGGTACTTCAGTTCAGTGGTGCATTGTGCATGGAAGTCAAAGGAACAAACACCTCAAATTATCATGATAATTTCCAATGTCTCTGGTTTTCATGCATAAAATCGCCATATTTTATTACATTATGACTTGTAACAGCAATTTTTTTTTTTGTATACAAGATCGAGGCTCATGAAAGCTAACATTAATCACAAAAAAAAAAAAAACGGACACATAAAACATATAATAAGGGGAGTGGTAGACAAGATGGGGAGAGAGGGGGAAGCACATGAGCACAACATTTGAGAGCAGGGACATCGGGAGATCTGTGGGAGGGAGAGGGCTTGGGGGGAGGAGGTGTGCGAAGGGGGGGGGGGGTGTGGGAGAAGTATAAAACACATGGACACTAGCACCAGGAATAGCGCTACACGATACACTCACACTATATAGCCTTGACACCTCTGTCTAATTCCTTACAAAAACCTTAATTTACCAAACAATTTACTCATCCCTTTATTTGGGTGGTGTATTGGTCAGATCGCTGCCTCAATCGCTCCCGAAAAATAGATTTTGTACACGCAAAAAGATGCCTTCTGCGTATGTGAGCCAATATCGGCTTTATAAGTGTATTAACTGTGCTGTTGCCTCTGACCATAGATAGACCACTTATGTTTAATGTTAATTTCAATGTTCTCCCTGAATGTATAGATGCAGCATCTGAAAGCTGTGACGACATCAAAAACGTTAAATGGTCGTCCTTGAATGATAAGGATATCAACCTTTATATGATAAAATCGAAGTCTGGACTTGATGATATTGTAGTACCAAATCTATATGTATATATACTTGTTGTAGTGCTACCTGCTGCTTACCTGAGCATATTCTAACCATTGATAACCTGTATCCTCATATAGTGTCTGCCTTAATCAAAGTTAGTTATTTTTTGACCTGTAAATCTGTGAGCATGTGCAAGATCTGGTATTATGTATCCAATAGGCTCATATACCCTCTGGGTCTTCAATGGTAAACCCTGGAAAGGACCACTTGGTGATTTGAGGTGCAAATCCAAATCAAAGTTCAAGTATACAACGCGTGTTTGCAAGCGTCATGAGTGCAAGATAAGAGCTGAAAGATTGGCTACTAAACTAGAGGATAATGAAATGGTCAAGATAACATCAGAGAAATGGTCAAGATGAAGCTGTTAGCCATGTTACAAACAACCGAGAAAAGCAATCTGTCTGGAGTATGAAGATGTGGATATACAACAATGCAATTGTGCCCAAAATTACCTGCGAGTTCACCATCTATAACTTCACAATATCTTACATTGAGAGTCAAGAGGCAACCTGCACCAACTACCTGAAAAGCTGGGCAGGGGTACGCAGATGTACTTCCAACAGTGCCCTGTACAGAACCACAAAAAGGTACGGTCTACAACTGAAAAGGCTTACCACCTCCGTGAAATGTATGCAGGCCACCAAGTACCTCCTTAACAAACACTCCAGGGATGGAAAGAACCAAACACTGTGCAGAGAGTGCTTAGGAACAAAGAAAAACAAGGCAAGGTGGAATGGTGTGAAAGAGTTAGGACGGAAGGAGCGACACCTTATCCTGAATGAGATGTGAAGAGGTCAAACCGACCGAGCAGGCTTCGGCTACAGGAAAAACTAGAACAGCACTCAGTAGAGAGCATACCTCCACCTGGTTGGCCATATCACTCAATGGTAAAGAATCACTTGAAAAATTCTACGAGCTGGATGTGGATCTTCACCAAAATCTAATCATTTCGTCCTTGTCACATACGCAACATCTCTGCCAAATTTCATCCGAATCCGTCCACAACTTTTTGAGATATTTTGTTCACAAACAAACAAACAAACGGACAGACAAATGGACAGACAGGGGTGGAAACATAACCTCCATCCACCTTTGGTGGCGGAGGTAATCAAAAGGTGATAAGAGACATGACCAGAAGAGAACACAGGAAATGCCTTACTAATTTGGTAAAGGACATCGACGAGGAAGACATGTTGGTCTACCTGTATGGATGTGCTAAACAAGGACAGTGGTTGAGATGGGATTCTGCCACTTCTCTATGTATGGACACCTGAACTGCTGCCATTCCACATCAACGCTATCCACGACCAACTCCCTTCCACAGCCAACCTAAGATTGTGGAGCAAAAGCAACCTTGGACTGTGTCAACTGTGCATTCATCACCATTGCGCACTGCTCCACATCCTAAATGTGTGCGCTACTCTCTCCAAAATGGAAGATACAACTGATGCCATGACCAAACCCTAAGAGCGATTGCATCAGGCCTGGCTCCTCATATCGAAGATGCAAATAAAATACCAATATTGTATCAAAGCCAAACTCCAATTCCCACCATTGCATTCCGTACAGCTGATGGTACATCCGACAGGAACCCAGCCCTGCCACTTCCACAGGTAGAAACACAGGACATCCTACAGAAGGCTAATGATTGGATGTTTCTGATGGATGAGGACCATAAGCCAATAGTGTTCCCTCCACAAATTACGGAAACTGCCAAACGGCCTGATATCACCATCTACTCGGCAGTAACTAAGAATGTCGTCATTATTGAATTGACAGTCCCGATAGAGGAGAACCTTCCCAATGCATATACCAGAAAGAAAGGCAAATACGAAGACCTGGTAGCTGATTGTGAACATAGAGGATGGTCTGTAAACTACTTTCCAGTACAAATAGGTAGTAGAGGATTTTACAACACATATTTCAGCAAATGCCTTGCCCTTTTAGGCATTCCAAAAGGAAAGAGGAAGATTATTATGGACACTGCATCCAAAACGGCCCTTAGAGCGAGCTATGTCATCTGGTTATGCAGAAGCTCAAAGGCCTTCAGACAAATAGAATTACCGTCCACACCAGAAATATGCTCTGAGGGAAGAGGGACGGTTGAATGCTCATAAAACCGGTTTAACCCACCAAAGTCTGGTCTGAAGTCCAGAAACCTCAGAGTATAGTTTCGAGTATAGTATCGTTTCAGATTATTGTTCCAGACAGAGATATTCTGCAACAAGGTGAAGATTTTTTCCGAAAGTCATCTTCATTATTTCAGGAGTGCTCATCCTAAAAGGGGTGATTGGTAGGCTCCGAAGATGACTGCACTGGTGTTTCACCAATGAATTACCCCCCACAGCTCATTCTGTAGGGTGGTATGTCGAAAAACATCCAAACACACTCCGCTCCGTCAAATGTTGGTGGGGCCTAGGGACCAGCTGATCCCTAGGCCCCACAGGAAATCCCTTGGACCCAGCTAATCCCTAGGACCCAGAAACATCCAAACACACTGCGCTCCATCAAATGTTGGTGGGGCAGGGACCAGCTGATCCCTTGGCCCCACCGGAAATCCCTAGGACCCAGCTGATCCCTAGGACCCAGAAACATCCAAACACACTCCGCTCCGTCAAATGTTGGTGGGGCCTAGGGACCAGCTGATCCCTCGGCCCCACCGGAAATCCCTAGGACCCAGCTGATCCCTATGACCCAGGAACATCCAAACATACTCCGCTCTGTCAAATGTTGGTGGGGCCTAGGGACCAGCTCATCCCTCGGCCCCACCAGAAATCCCTGACCCAGCTGATCCCTAGGACCCAGAAACAACCAAACACACTGCGCTCCGTCAAATGTTGGTGGGGCCTAGGGACCAGCTGATGTCGTTGCCATATGGCAAGGCCATTTTAGTTATTGTTGAATTCTGTGACCAGTGACAAGCACAAGTTGATTGTCATGGAAACACTATTCCTCGCTATCTGCTGATAATGATAATGTTTTGGTCACAACAAATTATATTATTGATATTGTGAGATATGGAATGTGGCTAATCTGGAGCGGC
This sequence comes from Myxine glutinosa, assembly GCF_964187855.1. NCBI lineage: Eukaryota > Metazoa > Chordata > Myxini > Myxiniformes > Myxinidae > Myxine > Myxine glutinosa. Next base: position 30,177,333 of record NC_136268.1, read on the forward strand.
CGACGGACTATCTACGGAGCATCTAAAATTTGCCAATGCTCGACTACTTGAGCTCTTCAGTCTTCTCATAAATGCTAGCTTCTTCATTGCCACGTGCCTCAAGCCCTTACCAATGTTATTATTGTACCCCTAGTGAAAAGTAAGGCTGGTGATATCTCAAGTAAGGACAATTATCGGCCTCTTGCTATTGCTACCATGTTATCAAAAGTACTTGAGTGTATCTTTATAGTGAGGTGTGTATTTATTTGTAAGTATTTGTGATAATAAGTTTGGTTTTCAAAAGGGTCACTCTGGTTTAGCTTTGTTTGTGTTTAAGCAAGTTGTTCTTTTTAGCTCACCTGGAACCAAGTTCAGGGGAGCTTATGCGATGGCGCGTTGTCTGTCCGTCAGTCTGTCAGTCCGTCCGTCAGTCCGTCAGTCCGTCCATCCGTCAGTCCGTCAGTCCGTCCACCCATCCGTCAGTCCATCCGTCCATCCGTCGGTCCGTCAGTCCATCCGTCCATCCATCAGTCCGTCGGTCCGTCAGTCCGTCGGTCCGTCAGTCCGTCGGTCCGTCCGTCAGTCCGTCCATCCGTCCCTCCGTCGGTCCATCAGTCCATCCGTCGGTTCATCAGTCCATCCGTCAGTTCATCAGTCCATCCATTGGTGCATCAGTCCATCCGTCCATCCGTCCATCCGTCCATCTGCCCATCAGTCCGTCAGTCCGCCAGTACGTAAGTCCGTCAGTCCGTCAGTCCATCAGTCTGTAAACACTTGCAACTTCTTCTTTGAAACCACTGAAGGGATTGCGACCAAACTTGGCACAAAATTATATTTGTTATGTTGTGACTAAAGTTTGTTCACGGCATTAAAATAACTGGGTGTAAGGGGTTTTACCGGGGGTCAAAGTGGATCCAGGTTTGACCCCCAAAAATAGGTATTTGCTTTCTACTCAGAAACTACACACACAATTTCGATGAAACTTGATCACAACCTTAATCACCCATGATGTACCGAAGTTTGTTCACGGCATTAGAAAAATTGGGGTCTGAGGAGGTATACGGGATTGGGGGAAGGAGGAGGTTGCCCCCAAAATAGGTATTTGTTTGTTTGTTTGTTTAAAGTCTTATGATTATGTTAGTCTGATTCTACATGCTGCCCTGTCTCCTATAAACCATTGAAATTGGTTTAAAATACCTTTAGTCAGTGCAGTATACTGTTTATTCTACCAGGTGAGCACCAGGGGTGTTGCCCCTATGTTTATGCGACACAGGGAAGTCCTGTATTTGTTTGTTTCTTGGATGAGGGAAGGCTTTGGTTAAGAAGAGTTCATCACTGGACGCTGCTCAAAAAGTTGTTGGAGCGTGGTGTGTCGATGTGCCTTGTACGTCTTCAGCAAAACTGGTTTAGGAAACAAATGTGGGAGTATGTTCTCCGATGCCTTCCGGATGTATAATGAGGTCAGACAGGGTGGTGTCATGTCCCCCTTTCCTCATGTGTGCACAGATAATCTGTGAAAAGGTTTGAATAGTGCAAAGGTTGCTTGTAAAGTGTCAGGAATGTCTGTCAATAACATTTGTTATGCTGATGCTATGAGTTTACTGGCAACTTATATGTTTTCCTTACAGATGTTATTGGAGATTTGTGAACAGAAAGCTGCTGAACTTGATATTGTGTATAACACCACGAAATCGGTATACGCATGGTGTTTCAGACTCGACAAGTTGGGTTTGACCACTTACCTGATTTTTACTTGTGCGGTTACCTGTTGAAGTATGTTGACAGGTATACATACCTAGGCCACATCATCAGCAATGACATTGCGTGATGAGCCAAAATTAAGTGTCATCATCTTATATGCTCACCTTTCAAAATACATCGAAAAATTCCAACCTGAGTTACTCTCACAGGTATGCTGGTGTACAGCCATTGGCTTAATCATAATTACCAGGAAGAAGCAAAAAGCTACAGAGGACAGTAGGGTCTGCACTTGGTCCCTGGAACATGAGATATGGAATCTGTAAATAATGGACACGATTATGGGATTTGATCTGATCTGAGCATCATGATGGCTACCTGCTTAGATGGGAATGCCCAATATAGGCCAATCCGCCAAAACAATCCAGCATTTCCTAATGCAAATCGAAACGTTTTTCTTTGTGCAACTTTCTTGCAAGAAACTTGCTTCCTAACCCCATCTAACCCTCCCCATCCACCTCTCCTCTCCTCCCACGGCCCACAAAGCTATTGGAACCATTAATCATCCAAACATCGGGCCTGTTCACAGCTCGCCATCACCAGCTCCGACATCTCCCTCTCCATATCGATCTGTAGATGAGAGGCCGTGGGGGCAATGCTGGGCAGCTCGCACGGTTCCGTCGCTACCTGTAAACTTCCCTCTGGCTGCTCTTTCCACCACTCCTTAAAACCGACACACGCTACGAATTGGAAAGGTTCTGATGGATTATGCCTTTTACCTCTTGTCTGTCAAGTTTAATCATTGTCTCGGTGAAATGAGCCGGCTCAGGTGTAAAGGCGTCGTGTTCTCTACGACGTCCGTGTATCAAATACCCTCGGCGCTGTTTTTTGTGATATTGGCAACTAAGAAAAATTCCAACATATCCCATATGTTTAGTTTGGGATTCTATTAAGAGAGCAGTGCAGAGAATGAAGATTTGCATTTGGGGCGTATATTTATTACGTACGCACATTGGGGTTGGGGCGGAGGTTGGAGGGGGGTTACAATGGGAAAGGAAGAAGGAGACGACATGGATCGGAAATGAGGCTCTAGGAACAGTGTGGAAAGTGAAGGGAGAAGGGCATACATGGAGGTAGGTGCATTATACCATTGATTCGGAAGTAAAAGCAAATAGCCCCAACTCAGGAAAATAGTGGAATGTTTACATTAAAAGGGGTTTACTTCAGCTAGAATTATCCTATTAACCTTAAGTAGATACATTCTCATGCAACCATAAGATGGCAACCATTTTGAATCGTTCCTCCTCTCAAGTCACAAAACCTCACGAAACAAACTTGTGGGACTCACAAAACCCATGCGAGTTAGTCGAGGCAATTATGGGATAGGTGCAAAATATAAGGTATACACAGTTATAGGATACAGCTATAGGGCACATTAAAAGACGATGACCCAAATATAGTGTTGTGAAATGGTCAAGCTTTTGTGACAATTGTCCATTGGATAGTTGTTTCATATCTCACTGATAATTAAATAACAGGGTCGTTATAAAGGACACAAACAACAGGCACGAATTACTAATTTAACGTGTTAAATAAGTTGGTGTAAAAGACGGTGCATCAACGGCAGGCAACCTCCGAATAGATTTTTTTTTCTACAGCCTTTAAAGTTAACATTTTATTTCAATTGAATTATACATGAAATCACTACAACAACAACATGCATTTTAAAGCCATTTTCTCTGCAAGAGCGGGGGTTTGCCTTGCGGGCCTCATGACAATCTTCTCCATTTTGCCCTATTTTCTGCATATCCCCTTGTTAACCCCCTTGCCCGCATTTCTTCTTCCACCATCTTTAGCCAAGTCTTTCTCGGTCTTCCCCGTCCTCTACTTCCTTCTACATTCATTTCCATCACTCTTCTCAACCGGTCACTTTCATCCTTCCTCAACACATGACCAAACCATCTCAACCTGTTCCTCTTCACAGCATCAATCACAGGCTCTATTCCCATCATCTTTCGCAATTCATCATTTGTCTTCCTCTCTCTCAACGATACTCCACACATCCACCGAACCATTCGCATTTCGACCCTTTCCAGCCTTCGTTGCTGCTCTACGTTCATTACCCATGTCTCGCTCCCATAAATCATAACACTTCTCACACATGCAGCATACACCTTTCCCTTCAGCTTCAACGACACTCCCCTCCTCATCAGCACGCCACTCAGTTCCCGAAACTTCTTCCATGCACATCTCACTCTAGCAACCGCTGCCGAGTCTGATCAACCTTCTCCATTCAGCATGTCTCCTAGGTAACAAAATGTTTTCACACCTTCCAGCTTCACACCATCTCCAAGATCCAACTCAACATTTCCTCCATCTGCAGCTCCCTCTGTGCACACCTTACACTTGAATGTAGCTGCCACAATGGTTAATGACCCTCTCAAACCACTACATTTTTGATGAACACACTCAGCGCAAATTGTACATTGAATGGAATTCACTCCGACACCCTTCCTGCACACAGCACATGGCCACTTCCCAGTTCTTTCCACCTCACCACATGCTTTACCACTTGCCATCACCTTCGTTTTTCCGATATTCACCTTCAGACCTTTTGTCTCCATACATTCCTTCCACTTGTTCATCTTTTCCTTCAGTCCATCCATACTTTCCGCAATCAACACCAGATCATCTGCATACAACAACTCCCATGGTAAACCCTCCTTTACGTTCTGAGCCAGCACCTCCATCACAGCTACAAATAGTAGTGGACCTAGTACCGACCCCTGATGCACTCCCACCTTCACCTCAAACTCACCACTGTTCCCGTCCTTCGTCCTTACAGCTGTGCGTGCTCTTTTGTACATTGCCATCACTACTCTCATCAACCATTCCTCCACTCCTAACTTCCTCAATGCCCATGTCACTACTTCACGTGGAACCATATCGAAGGCTTTCTCGAGATCAACAAACCCAAGAAGCAACTTCTTCCTCTTCTCCATGTACTTCTCCTGCAACTGCCTCACAATATAAAGCACGTCTGTCGTTCCTCTTCCTGGCATAAATCCAAACTGCATTTTGTCAATCTTCACCTTCTTCCGTATCCTCCTCTCCAACACCCTTTCCAATACCTTCATTCCATGCTCCAATAACTTTATCGCTCGATACGAGCCACAGTCCAGAGGGTCACCTTTCCCCTTGTGTAGAGGGACGAGGGTACTCAGTTCCCAATCCACTGGAATGCGGCCTTCTTTCACCACCAGATTGCAGATCTCTGTCATTTTCTTCACACCCCAATTTCCCGCTGCCTTCAACATATCTCCCACAACTCCCGTCGGCCCTCCCGCTTTTCTACTCTTCATTGCTTTTATCGTTTCCTGAACTTCCTTCTCGGTTATCTTCTCTGCCAGTCCTAAAACTGGGTTACTCTCTATGTTGCCATCCCATTCATTCTCTGCATTCAACAGTATTTCCATATATCTCTTCCATCTTCTTTTAATTCCATCTGGATCCACAACGATTTGTCCCACTTCATCCTTCAAGCAACTCACCGCCATCACATCACACCTCTCTTTCGCTATCTGCTTTGCAATCCTGAATACCGCTCTGTGACCCTCTTCCAAATCCAAGCGTTCTCCGAACATTTTCCTACATGCCTCCTGCCCCTTTGCTACCTCTTTCTTTGCAGCCTTCTTGGCTGCCTTATAACTTTCATGCTCTGCCTTTTCTGCCCCCATACCCTTCGCCTTCTGCCACTCCTTGAACTTCCTCCTCTTCTCGTCAATCCTCTTTCCAACTTCATCATCCCACCACCATGTTTGTTTGTCGGTCCCGAGTTGTGATGAAGGTTGTGGTCAAGTTTCATCAGAATTGCATGTGTATAGTCTGAGAAAAAAAGCAAATACCTATTTTGGGGGTTCAATCCTGGATGCATTTTGACCCCCGGTAGATCCCCTTAGACCTCGGTTTTTTTTAATGCCGAAAACAAACTTTAGTCACAACACAACAAATATCATTTGTGCCAAATTTGGTCGCAATCCCATCAGCGGTTTCGGGGAAGAAGTTTCAAGTGTTTACTGACGGACTGACGGACTGACGGACGGACTGACGACGCACCATCGCATAAGCACCACCTGAACTTCGTTCCAGGTGAGCTAAAAATTTGAATTGGATCAAAAAAAAATACAACCACAATAAGCCACAACCTTTGTCGAGACTGTATCTATCTTTCGGTGTATGTACCTATAGCGTATCTTTTGGAAAATTTTCGGTGCTAATTTTTCGTACATGTATCACCTCGTCGGTTAATGCGTATCGAGTATTCTGAGGCCTAGTACTCGTAGGCTTGGCTACCGTACCGTCTCCGACCTTGTGGTTTTGTTTTTCTCTCAGCGATTCGTCGAATGCGCTGCAATTATTTTCGTTCTCTGTTTCGTCCCAGTCGTTCACCCCATACCTCCTTGTTTAATATCTCTACTCAAAAAAAAAAAAAAAACCCCAAAAAATTATTTCCTTCCCAGGTCTTATTCGTTTATTTGTTGTTCTTTTTTGTTCGTTCGTTCTTCGTTCACGATCACGCGGTTAGAAATGTATAATCTCTCCCCTGAACAACTATTTTCTCTCATATATTATAACACCCTTTTCTTCTTTTCCTACAAAAGGATGCTTTCGTCTTGCTCACCAAATCTATTCATTCCAAAAAATATATATAATACCATCTCTTACAGTTCCTCCTTTCTACATTCCCTAAACTATCCAGAACTCCACCCCTCCTTCAGTGTCCTCAAACGTATTTTTGACTCGAAGGTCTCAAACTCATTTTGCAAAAAATGTTCGTTTCCCATGAATCGTACACTTTTCAAAATCCAATCTCACCCCTCCCCTCCAAATCCTCCCCATCACCCATCCCTTTCAAATCTCCCCCCTTGCCCCTTCCCTCCCCTCCCTCCTAAACTCCCCCCACACCCCTCCCCTCCGAGACTCTCCCTCGCTCCTCCCCTCCTAGACTCCCCTCTCACCCCTCCTCCTCAAAGCATCCTCCCTGTTTCTTCCCCCTTCCAACTTTCACCTTCATCTCCCCCAACCTTCTGCCTCGCTCTTCCCCCTCCTCAAATAACACCTCACTGTGCCTCACCCAATCTCCATCAAACCTTTTGTCCGCCCCATTCTTCCCTTTCTCCAAGCTATTCTGAAATCTCTGAAATCTCTGACACACCTTCAACAGCTCTCCCTACCTCTTCCTCCTCTTCCACATCCTACCCTACCCCTCCCCCCCTGTTCTGGACCCGATGCTCCCCCTTCCTCTTCATTAACGGTATGGACCTCAAACATCCGGGGCCTTCGCTCAAACTTGACTGATCTCTCCATACAGGTTGCTTCTGACAAACCAGATGTGATCTGCTTAACAGAAACTTTCCTCCTTCATGATGTCTCTGATGCCTTGGTATCTCTCCCAGGTTACTCCCTCCTCCGGTATGATAGACCTGAGCCTCGTCCTGGAGGTGGGGTTGCTATCTTTATAAAAAACTCTCTTCCTCACTCGCCCTCCACTGCCCTCTCTCCACCTCACCCCCAGGAATACCTTTGGCTACGGCTTCCCCTTCGCTCCCACCTTTTGTTCATATGTCTGTTGTACCGTCCACCAAACAGCGATGACTCCATCGACATCTCGCTGTCTGATAATATGGACCAACTTCTATCTCCCCATCCCAACTCTCTCTTCCTCATATGTGGTGATTTCAATTGTCACCATGCCAGTTGGCTGGGTGTGGGTACCTCTCTCACCAGCCATGGCTCTTCAGCAAAGGACTTCTGCGACTCACTGGGACTGACACAATCTGTCAATTTCCCGACCCGGATCTCAGTCAACGGAGCATCTTCTCTTCTGGATTTGGTTATGACAAACTTCCCTGAAAATGTCTGCTGCTCTTCTTCTGCTCCAATCGGCTCATCTGATCATGTGCTTGTCAAAGTGGACATCTCTCTGACCATTCTCAGAGAGCCTCCTCAGCGTCGACGAGTCTGGCATTTCACTCAGGCCAACTGGCACGGTCTTCAAGCAGCCATCAATCATCTGGACTGGTCTCCCATCTCTACCGCCTCTGACATCAACTCATCCTGGGAATTCTTTCAAAGTAAATTGCTCTCTCTCATGCACAGATTTATCCCATCTCGTCTTCAGTTGTCATACCCTTCCTCCCGTCCATGGTACACGGATTCTTGTGGTGAGGCTGTTGCCCTGAAACAACTTGCTTTCGTCTCCTGGAAAGCAAATCCAACGGAAGGAAATCTCATTTCCTTTCACAAAGCCAGAAACAAGTGTGTGTCCACCCTCAGGAGAGCCAGGAAACAATATCTCACAGTTCTCAAGACCGAACTCTCTTATCTGTCTCCCTCTTCCAAATCCTGGTGGCGTCTGGTCAAATCGGTTTCTGGTGTTTGTTCCCCCTCCATCCCCTCCCTCACCTCAAACGGCTTAACGGCTGACTCCGCACGTGAAAAAGCTGAATGCCTCAACTCTGTGTTTGCCTCTAAATCTTGTGTCCCAAACCCATCCCTCTCTGTACCCACTGTACCCAGTCGTACCCAGCTGCTCCTGGACTCTGTGTCCTTTCCTCCTGACAAGGTGGAAAAGTTTCTGTCAACCCTCGACTCTGATTCTGCAACTGGTCCTGACGGCATCAGCCCACGGGTCCTAAAATCATGTGCTTCCGCTCTTTCACTCCCTCTTTCTGTTCTCTTCACCCTCTCTTTTGCTCAAGGTCATCTGCCATCTGCTTGGAAATCAGCCAACATCACCGCTTTGCACAAAAAAGGTGCAAAAACAGATCCCAGCAACTACAGACCAATCAGCCTTCTCCCAATTATCAGCAAAGTCATGGAATCAATCATTGCTTCAGATATGAAATCTTTCCTCTTCTCCAATGGCTTGATCTCTGATCATCAATTTGGTTTCAGACCTGGTCACTCTACTCTGGACATGCTGCTTCTGCTTTCTCAACAATGGATGGAGGTCCTCAACGCCAAACAGGAAATTAGAGCCGTCTCCCTTGACATTTCACGTGCCTTCGATACGGTCTGGCACCCTGCTCTGCTCACCAAACTCTCCTCCTTTGGTATCCATGGAAATCTCCACGCATGGCTGGCGGACTTCCTCTCTGGTCGTAGTCAACGTGTGGCCCTGAATGGGTTTCTCTCATCTCCTCTTCCTGTTCAGGCTGGAGTTCCCCAAGGTAGTGTTCTGGGCCCTGTGCTTTTTCTGGTCTTCATCAATGATCTCTCTGACTCTCTTGAAAATCCTCTCTATCTCTTTGCTGACGACTCTACTCTCTGTTGCTCCATTCCTCATCCCTCAGATCGGCAGTCTGCAGCCTCCTCACTCTCTGCAGACCTGGACAAAATCACAGACTGGGCAAACAAATGGAACATGTCTTTCAATCCTGATAAATCTCACACTCTTACGATGTCTCTCCGAAAAGACCGACTGGAAAACCCTCCCATCCACTTTCTGAATAATCCTCTCCAAGAAGTTCTGTCACTCAAGCTTTTGGGTCTCACTATTTGCCATGATCTTTCCTGGGAAAACCACATTTCAAATCTGGCCTCCAAAGCCAGTCGCCGACTGGGCATCCTCCGTCGTGCGAAGTCCTTCCTTGGCACACCTGAGCTCCTCACCACATACAAGGCTTTCATCCGCAGCTCTATGGAATACTGCTCTCCCCTCTGGTCTGGTGCTCCTGCCTCACACCTAGCCCGTCTTCACGCTGTTGAAACCAAAGCATTCAGAATCATTGGAATCTCCCGCGATGAAGCTAACTCCAAGGGCCTTTCACTCACTCACCGCAGGCAGGTTGGTGGTCTTTCCGTCTTCTACCGACTCCTCTCTGGCCTTGCCCCCCCAGCCCTCTCTGGGCTCTGTCCCCCAAATATTCCGACAGGTCGCACAAGATCTGCCTGCAACCCTCTTATGGTTAAACTGCCAAAATCAAGACTTTCTGCTCACCTTCACTCCTTCATTCCTCTTTTCTCCCGCCTCTGGAACAAACTCCCTCACTCTCTTCAATCCCACTCCACCCTCCAGGTCTTTAAACAGCTGTTCACCACCATCTCTTATCCTCCCCCATCCAAAACCTTGATCTTTTCTACCCCCGCTAATTTCGGTCCCCTTGTGTTTTATACCTCTTCCCCCCCCCCCCCTTCCCACGCCTCCTGCCCCCAAGCCCTCTCCCTCCCACACTTCTCCCTGCTCTCAAATGTTGTGGTTGTGTGCTTCCCCTTCTCTCCCCATCTTGTCTTCCGCTCCCTCTTTTTGTATATTTTGTTTGTCTGGTTGATTTGTTAGTGAAATAAATGTTAGCTCTTTCACGAGCCTCGATTCAGTATACAAAAAAACCCAAAAAAAACCTGTTGAACACCATTTGCACATGCGCAGAGTGAGAAACTCTGCCGTAAAGCTCACTCTCTCCCTTAAAGTCTCTGTCGTGGATTGCAAAATGCAAAGCCTTGTAAGGTGGACATATACCGTACCGTATGCGTACTATTGTTCAAGCAAATCGTGCATTACTTCCTTAAGAAATAGATGTGATCATGTGACCCCTTGATAAGACATCTATTTATTACAGGGTGGGGGTGGGGGGGGGGAATTGGAAATGCCAACATTGAGAAAAGGAACAGAATGGAAAAGGAGAGGAATGTAGGTCTCTCTTTATTGTGTATGTATGCGCAGGGAGTAAATTGAGGAAATTAAATCAGAAGAAAAGAAGAGAATGTACGACGGTTGGAGAAGGGAAGGAGGTGAGCAGAGTTAAGGAGAGAAGGGATGGAATGTTTTGAATTTTGAGGATATAGGAGTATGAGGATAGAATAGAAGCGAAGGAGCAGAGAAAGGAGACAGGGTAAAGAAAAATGATGTTGTGGCGGACACGATGGCTCGCTGGCGCGGTAACATCATTCCGCGCACCAAGAGGGTGTCGGCCACGCCCGAGGGATAGGCATGGCCTCGGGATATACACGGGGCGCGCAGCCCCGAGCACCTCAGTGCTATAGTTGAGCTTTGTAATAAAGACTCTTTTTTGGTTACCTGCGTTGTTGCTTCTCTTCTTGGCAAACAAGTCGTGCGCATAGCACCGCACTTCACTGGTGACCTCGACGCTGGTTCAGCCGCCGCTGACCAACAGAACGCGCCATGGCCAACAACGCGGTAGCAGTGAAGCTCCCCGAGGTTTGGGAAGCTAAGGCCGAAGTATGGTTCGTGCAGGCCGAGGCACAGTTCCGACTTTGAGGCGTAACGGCGGATGAGACGCGGTATTACCACGTCATCGCCGCCCTCGGGCCCGGCACAGGCGCCCGAGTCGTGTCCATCCTGCGGAACCCACCGGCCGACCACAGGTACGAGGCATTCAAGCATCTCCTCATCGCCACGTTCGGCCTCACGGAGTGCGAGCGGGCCGACCGCCTCCTGGACCTTCCCGAACTCGGCGACACACGACCATCGGTCCGGATGGATGACATGCTTTCGCTACTGGGTGACAAAGCCCCGGATTTTTTATTCCAGGCGCTCTTTCTACGCCAGCTGCCGGCACAGGTACGCCTCGCGTTGGCCGGTTCCAAAATAAAGGAACCCCGCGCGCTGGCCGTCGAGGCCGACAAGTTTTTCGCGGCTTGTGAGACGCAGGCGAGCTTCGGTGCGGCCGTCGCGGATCTCGAGGCTGATGCGCATGCACACCTCGTGCTTCCCGAGGCTGATGCCGATGCACACCGCGTGGCCGCCGCCACGCCCCGCCCACCACCACCGCGAAAACCGCGGCCTCCGCCTTCGCCGCAAACCTGGTGCCGTTTCCACGCCAGGTTTGGCCACAAGGCTAGGAATTGTTGCCCGCCGTGCTCGTTTGGTAAGTCGGGAAACTACCAAGCCGGCGCTCGGTAGCGGCCCTGAGCGTCGGCCATTCCGGCAGCCTCCTTTTTGTCACGGACACCTTGTCCGGGCGTCACTTCCTCCGCGACACAGGCGCACAGGTGAGCGTTATCCCCACCTCCACGTCCGACAAGCGAACCGCGGGCCGGGGCCCCGCGTTGCTTGCAGCCAATGGTACACCCAAACGCACATTCAGGAAGTGCTGCCTCTCCCTGCGGTTCGGAGGGCAACGCTTTCAATGGACGTTCGTAACCGCCAGCGTGCCCATGGCATTGCTCGGTGCGGATTTCCTATGTGCAAATGGGCTGTTGGTGGATGTGAAGAACAGACGCCTCGTCCAGGCGGAAACGTTCAGCTCCCTTGCTTGCACACTGAGCAGTTTGTTGGGCAGCTCCCTGAGCGGCTCACCGAGCGGCTCGCCAAGCGGCTTGCTGAACGGTTCTATCCCGGCGAGGTTGGTCTGTACGCTTCCGGCAGCGGACGAGTTCACCCGCCTCCTCGCCAGCTTCCCGGCCCTCACGCGGCCCACCTTCTCGGCGGTGGCCATCAAGCACAGGGTGGAACATCACATCCCCACCGTCGGGCCACCGGTCTACGCCCGGGCACGCCGCCTCGAGCCGACGAAGCTCGCGGTGGCAAAGGCGGAGTTCGCCACGCTGGAGCGGCTGGGCATCGTACGGCGCTCCAAGAGCGCTTGGGCATCGCCACTGCACATCGTGCCGAAGCCCGGCGGGGGATGGCGGCCGTGCGGGGACTACCGCCGCCTCAACGATGCCACCACCCCGACCGCTACCCGGTCCCTCACATTCAGGACTTTTCCGCCCGGTTGGCGAAAATGTCCTTCTTTTCTAAGGTGGACCTCATCCGCGGGTACCACCAGGTCCCCGTCAGGCCGGAGGACGTACCGAAGACGGCCGTCATTACACCATTCGGCCTCTTCGAGTTTCTTCGGATGCCCTTCGGTTTGAAGAATGCGGCTCAGGCGTTCCAACGATTGATGGACAGCGTCTTGCATGACTTGGATTGCGTTTACGTCTACCTGGACGACATCCTCGTCGCAAGCGCGTCCCGCGAAGAGCACCTCCGCCACCTCAGCACGCTCTTCGAACGCCTGGGCCAGCATGGCCTGATCGTAAGCCCCGCCAAATGCCGGTTCGGCGTCGCCGAAATAGACTTTTTGGGGCACCGCGTCACCAGGCATGGGGCCACCCCCTTGCCGGCAAAGGTGGAGGCGGTCAAGGGGTTTCCGCGACCCCGCACAATCAGGGGGCTCCAGGAGTTCCTGGGCATGGTAAACTTTTACCACCGTTTCCTGCCCCGCGTCGCCCAGCTCCTGCGCCCCCTGCACGAGGCCCTCCGGGGGAAGCCGGGCAAAGGTGTCGGCCTCGACGGCCAGCGTCACCCACGCGGTCCACCTCGGGATCGACTATGCCCGGATGGCGGCGGACCAGACCGCCGACCCCGACGTCCAGGCCTTGCGGACCGCCGTCATGGGCCTCCGTGTCACCGAGGTGCCGTTCAACGGTGCGGGCACGGCCCTCTTGTGCGACGTCTCCCTCGGGCGGCCTCGCCCCATCGTGCCCGCGGGCTGGCAGCGCCGGGTTTTTGACGCCATCCACGGCCTGTCCCACCCGGGCACGAAGGCCTCCCAGAGGTTGGTCGCCGACAAGTTCGTCTGGCATGGCCTCCGGATGGCCATCCGCGATTGGACCAGGACGTGCCTGGCGTGCCAGCGCGCGAAGGTGCACCGCCACACCCAGGCCCCGTTGGCCCCGTTCACGGTGCCCGAACGTCGGTTCGACCACGTTCACATGGACTTGGTGGGACCGCTCCCCCCCCCTCGCGGGGTTTCACCCACGTCCTCACCATGGTGGACCGCACCACCCGGTGGCCGGAGGTCATGCCTTTGGCGGCGACGAAGGTGGCGGACGTCGCGCAGGCGTTCATCGCCACCTGGGTTGCCCGGTTCGGCGCCCCCTCGGACATCTCGTCCGACCGCGGCCCCCAGTTCACCTCGGAGCTCTGGGGGGCGGTCGCGCGGGGGCTCGGCGTCCAGCTGCACCGCACCACGGCCTACCACCCCCAGGCCAACGGCCTGTGCGAGCGCTTCCACCGCTCCTTGAAGGCCGCGCTCCGGGCCACCCTCCGCGACGGCGGCTGGGTCGACAGGCTCCCCTGGGTCCTGCTGGGCCTCCGGACGGCGCCCAAGGACGACCTGCGCGCATCCGCGGCAGAGTTGGTCTTCGGACAACCGCTGCGGGTGCTGGGCGAGTTCCTCCCCAACTCCACGGCACCATGGTCCGCGGCGCAGCAGCGCTCCGCACTGCAGGAGACCGCCCGGAGGTTCGCCCCGGTGCCGACGGCGCACCACGGGTGCCCGCCAACGCACGTCGCCCCGGAGCTTCGCATGGCGGAGTACGTGTTCATCCGCCACGACGCCCACCGGACACCGCTACGGCCCCCGTACGACTGGCCCTTCCGCGTGCTGGAGACCGGGGCGAAACACTTCACCCTCGACATCGGCGGTACTCCTGACCGCGTTTCCGTGGACCGCCTCAAGCCGGCCCACCTTGACGTGGACCACCCCCCGCCAGTGGCTCGGCCCCCGCGTCCGGCACACCCCCCCCCCCCTCCCCGGTCCTGCACCCATCCCAGGTGCCGCCGGAGGCATCCCAGATGACACCCCGGCATCCCAGACGCCGCCAGCTGCCAGAGGGCGCTTCGGCCGGGTCATCCGTTTGCCCCGCAAACTGACCCTTCAGGTGCGCTGGAATTCTGGGGGGGCGCGTGTGGCGGACACGATGGCTCACTGGCGCAGTGACATCATTCCGCGCACCAAGAGGGTGTCGGCCACGCCCGAGGGGTAGGCGTGGCCTCGGGATATACACGGGGCGCGCAGCGCCGAGCACCTCAGTGCTATAGTTGAGCTTTGTAATAAAGACTCTTTTTTGGTTACCTGCGTTGTTGCTTCTCTTCTTGGCAAACAAGTCGTGCGCATAGCACGGCACTTCAATGTCATGTTGGTGGACAAAACAAATAGATGACTCCAAAAGTGAAGGACAACATGGCAGCAGAATGTCTGAGTGGTCAAAGGGACGGGAATATTGGATGAGAAATTAAGGGAACGAGGGAAGGGACTTGTATGCGATATATCGATGATGGGGGTGAGGGTCAGGGGGTTCCCCATGTAATTGATCCTCAAAACAATTTACTGGATGATGACGTCATTGGTATCCAGATCGTGAAAAATAGTGAAACAAGTTAGGAAAAAACGTTTTTTTAATGAAAAACCATTAAGTGATGGAATCCCCCAAAAACAACAAAACAAGGAAAGAATGCGAATAACAAGATGGGAATGACAAGACAATAAAACGCCACAATCCTTTCACGGATTGCTATCACGACATCGTTTGTCTCAATCCCACAACAAATAAAATCCGGTACACAATTACACCAACCCACACTACGAATCTACAACTACCTCTACCATAGACATCTTCATTCGATTCTTACTATTTATGGCAACCATGACAAAAATGGCAAAATATGTCATGGTGGCAATCTGTGAAAGGATTGTGGTGTCATTCCTTCCTACCCTGCTTGATTGTTTTTTGGAGATTTCATCCCTGCAAGTTTATTAATTTATTTTTTAATTTTATTTTGCTGACTTTAAATATAAAATCTAATATACGCATGTGTGGCGTTTCTTTTTCTTTTCTTTCATTTTCTTTCTGAACCTTCTGTTTAACCTTCTTCTGTTGTGAACTTTCTGTTTATTTTTGAACACCCTGTACAATGACGTAATTAAGTAAACCGCACAAATTAACCATGTGTGAATAAGGTGGAAATAAACGGTGCTGTATATATAGTACGTACTCCCCTCCTCTCCCTCTCCCCCCTCCCTCACTGCATAACCCCCACCATTTCTTTCCCCATTCCCTTTACTTTTTCCGTTGTTAAAAAAAAAAAGTATGTATTCCTTACGAGGTTTTAAAACACGCCAGAAAATAACTCAGTAATACATCTGTATTATTTATTCAGGATTCTTAACTCGGAAAAAGTAACGGAGTATAGCGAACAACGCTTCCAAATGTTACACACCGCCTGAAGTCATAGCGCCAACTTATTATGTAAACTGTAAAGTGTAGACCGAATGACTAGCTTAAAGCTAACAAAGGAAAACGTAAACATATGATCGCAAAAGAGCAAGAATAAAGAAAAGTAAATGTAAATCAAACTTCATTACCTCGTAATCTAGAGAATGTAAACGTAACGTGCGCTTCGTAGATTACCTTGCAAACGTAAGTACAGTACGTATACAGTACGTACAGTCGTCATGCGCCTCACCTCAAGCTCTTGTTTATTATATATTTTCCTAATTAACTATTAGTATTATAACGATAAGCACTATTCACTATTGTGGTCATGTGATCATATCCTGGAATTTATGAGGTGAATAAAAGAAATGAGCATTTTTACATACATGATACCTGAGCTAAGATAAGGGGTAACCTTTGGTCCGGTGCTAGTGGGTTCCTTCAGGTCGGGGATCCTCAAGCTCGTGTTGTCGTTCGTTTGGCGCCAAAACGGTCAGTGGCTCGAGTACGTGTGTGGGTGACATTAATAATTAATAATAGAGTGAGTGTGAGTAAGTACCATATATGTATATATATATATATATATGCCAAATTCCTTGTGAGGCCTCAAAAAGGTCTTGAAGAGTAGTGGCAGAGTCTACCTGTTAACTTGGTTGAATGTCCTTTTGATGACACCCAGTAGCATGTAAGCCTTGCTAAATACATACAATGGACACGTGTTGATGGAATTTAGTTCATTATCAATTGTAATACCAGGTCCTTCTTGCTGGTTCTTGCCTGCACTTTAACTTAACTGCGCATTTACCTGGCCAATGCGAAGAAACTTGCATTTTTGTTGTTATTGAAAGGTACAGTAGTTACCATCTTTCAGACTGTTCTGCCAGTCTGTTTCAGGTCATTTTGAAAAGTCTTCTGTGCTACCTGCTGGGCCATACAAATTGGTGTCATCAGCTGATCAGCATCAGTGAGAGCTGTGAATGAGCTTGAATTGTGCCACGTTGGGTGAGTGTGCGAGCTTTGATTGGGCCAGGGTGAGTGAATGAGCTTGAGTTGTGCCATGTTGCATGAGTGTGAGAGCTTTGATTTGGCCAGGGTGAGTGATTGAGCTTGAGTTGTGCCACGTTGGGTGAGTGTGCGAGCTTTGATTGGGCCAGGGTGAGTGAATGAGCTTGAATTGTGCCACGTTGGGTGAGTGTAAGAGCTTTGATTGGGCCAGGGTGAGTGAATGAGTTTGAATTATGCCACGTTGGGTGAGTGTGAGAGCACTGATTGGGCCAGGGTGAGTGTAAGAGCTTTGATTGGGCCAGGGTGAGTGAATGAGTTTGAATTATGCCACGTTGGGTGAGTGTGAGAGCACTGATTGGGCCAGGGTGAGTGAATGAGTTTGAATTATGCCACGTTGGGTGAGTGTGAGAGCACTGATTGGGCCAGGGTGAGTGTGAGAGCTTTGATTGGGGCAGGGTGAGTGAATGAGCTTGAATTGTGCCACGTTGGGTGAGTGTGAGAGCACTGATTGGGCCAGGGTGAGTGAATGAGTTTGAATTATGCCACGTTGGGTGACTGTGAGAGCACTGATTGGGCCAGGGTGAGTGAATGAGCTTGAATTGTGCCACGTTGGGTGAGTGTAAGAGCTTTGATTGGGCCAGGGTGAGTGAATGAGCTTGAATTGTGCCACGTTGGGTGAGTGTAAGAGCTTTGATTGGGCCAGGGTGAGTGAATGAGTTTGAATTATGCCACGTTGGGTGAGTGTGAGAGCACTGATTGGGCCAGGGTGAGTGAATGAGCTTGAATTATGCCACGTTGGGTGAGTGTGAGAGCTTTGATTGGGCCAGGGTGAGTGAATGAGCTTGAATTGTGCCACGTTGGGTGAGTGTAAGAGCTTTGATTGGGCCAGGGTGAGTGAATGAGTTTGAATTATGCCACGTTGGGTGAGTGTGAGAGCACTGATTGGGCCAGGGTGAGTGTGAGAGCTTTGATTGGGGCAGGGTGAGTGAATGAGCTTGAATTGTGCCACGTTGGGTGAGTGTGAGAGCACTGATTGGGCCAGGGTGAGTGTGAGAGCTTTGATTGGGGCAGGGTGAGTGAATGAGCTTGAATTGTGCCACGTTGGGTGAGTGTGAGAGCTTTGATTATGCTCGGGTGAGTAATTGAGCTACGTTGAGGGAGTGTGTGTGCTTTGATGGCACTGAGCGAGTGCTTCGATCGCACCAAGTGAGTGCGAGTGCTTCGATTGTGCCATGCCGGACGAGTGCTTCGATTGCACCGAGCGAGTGTGAGTGCTTCGATTGTGCCATGCTGGACGAGCTTGTTTGTTTGTTTGCTATGGCTCAAATGACACCAAGCTTGTTTGTTTGTGCTTTTCAGGAAAAGGTTAAAAAGTCAAATCGTTCACTGAGACTTTCAGTGAGACCTTCTGCCTGCCAAGCGGAGAAGTGAATGCCTGAAAAACCAAGAATGAAGGAAGATTAACATTAATGAGAATTGAATTAAGAAACACTGCAGAAACAAGATGGAGAAACTCCAGAAGCTGAGGTTGAAATAAAGGAAATAACATTTTCTTCAACAACTAGTTTTCTAAATGGATGAGCACAACGTCCCTCCTGTCCAAGATCCTCAACCGCTCCCATTCTCCCATTCCTCTGCATCTCATAACGAGTCGAATTGCTCTCCCTCTCAGTCCCCTACAAACTCTGCTTGCCACTCCCCATCGCACTCACCGTCTTCTCCTCGGAGATCTCCATCATTGTCTCTGTCTTCTTCAGCATCTCATTCCCATGCATGTCCACTACCGTGTTTGCCCCGACCGTCACGCTCTTCTTCTCCGATCAGACCGTTCTCCGATCCTATGTCCTGCTGCCATCGTTCACGTTCTCCGTATCTTCTCCCACCCTCATCACCCTCTTTACCAAGATCTGCTCGTGATTCTCCTGCAATGGACTCCGAGCAACTATGCTCTCGTTGTTCTCCCAGAACTCCTTGTTGCCATTCTTCTCGCTCATCGTTGCGCTCACCCTGTATATGGTTGGGATCTGCTCCTGTTATTGCCTTGGCGATGTTTGGTCTGGCTGTGCTCGGTCCCCTGACCACCCAATACATGTTCCGCGTCTTGGCCGGTGATAACATGAGCAATGCAACGGAGCACAACGCTTGTGGAAACGAGACAACCGATCCACAGCTGGAGGTAGTACAGATAATTATTTAATTTCCATAAAAGAATCATTAATGATTTATATACCACCATTAACTTGATAGTTACATGAGCTTCTGGTAGCTCTGCACCACAAGGCAGTTATGGATTTCACCCACAATGAAGCCCAGAAACAGACAGACATGACATTTCCATTTTTCTCGGTTTCCCTAATCACCTTTCTTTGTGATTTTCACTGCGGTTCCTTTAATTTCATTGTTGTCCACGTGACCTATCTTAGATCGCAGAGGCCGAGGCAGCCAGATGGAACATGTGGGCCGGACTTGCAGGAGGACTACTGAGCCTGATTTCGACTCCGCTGGTAGGCGCTGCAAGCGATAAATGGGGTCGCCAACCAGTAATGGGGCTCACCCTGCTGGGCCTCGCTGTGCAGGCATGTATTTTTCATTATAATGTTGTTTGTAACCCCATTATTTGTGGAGTTGGCGGCGAAGACTCCTTGTCGCTTATCTGGGGTAGTGGACAATGCGATTATCTATTTTGCTTTGTGCGATGGCGTGAACGTCCATGGGTGCATCCGGAAGGATGACGCCATTGATTAATGTCTGACTTTGCCCGACCTATACCGCAGAGTTGCTCAGAGTTGACTCGAAAAGAACATTCCATCAACGATTGATAAGCATTCGGTCCAACTAAACAAGCTTGACTTTCAATTACAAGAAGCCTAATAATATAATAGATATGATTACCCATGATGCAAGAGGCATCGCAGTTTTGTGTCCCATTATTTGAATACCATTAATGCAAAATTTACCAAGTCTTAGACACAAATTATGGGTCCCCTTGAACATACATTCGTCATGTGTGAGAACTCACCTTTATTCTTTTTATAACCCACCCACCTGCCTCCCTCCCACCTCCCTACCTTCACGCGTTTTACTTCTCCCCTTACCCTACTAGGCAGCTATGACTGTGGCCATTGTCATTTGCAACTTGTCAGTGCCATTCATTGTGGTGGCACGTGCAGCATCGGGGCTTTTGGGTGACTTCTCAGGCCTGCTGGCTGCCTGCTTTGCTTATGAAGCCGACAACTGTAGTCCGGCTAGACGAGCCCCGCATATAGCAATTCTCGAAGCTTCTCTTGGCATGGCAGGCATGGTGGCAGGTTTGAGCACTGGACCTTGGATGACGGCATATGGTTTAGTCGGGCCTGCTTGGGTATGTTTAGCCGCCCAACTCGCAGCACTGGCCTATGTCTGCTTCGGCCTGGTTGAGCCCAAGCCTCATACTCTGCGACGGATAAGTATGGAGGAGACGGATGCGGTGGAAAATGACCACTCTTCCAGCAAAAGCATCAACAATGATGATTTGCAAGGCATGATTGGTTGGCGGACGACAAGGGAGGAAAGACCTATACATGAGATGCCAGAAAACGCAGCTGCTCCTAAAATAGCAGCCGATAAAACTGTGGTGGTGTCCCGCCCGATAGGCCAAGACTTAAAGGCGCAACGGTTCATCTTGTCGTCTCTTGTGGGACTGTTGTCATCCTCGTATGCTCAAATCCCACTTGCATTTCTTCTGGTTGCCTTTGGTGTCGTCGTCATCGTCCACTTTGGTGCAAAAGACATTTTTGTGGTATTCGAAGTCGCACCACCTCTCTGCTGGTCACCACTACTTGTAGGCTTTGGATCAGCAGCTGAACATGCAACCTACCTTACCAGCCTGCTTATTCTTTGGATATGGACATGGGGTAGAACAGCTGGAGTAGAAATAAGAGGAGGTGAGAAAGCACAAGTTTTCAAAAGAAATGAATGTGCTGATGTACCTGTCGGAGCTGTTCAAGCAAAGGAAACCGAGCTACGTATTTTGATGAAGCATTGGTACCCTTCCTGGTCTGTAATGGCTACCTTTGGACTGATGTCGAGTGCTGCTGGCTTGGTTACCATTGGACTAGCACGATCAACGCCTATCCTATTTATAGGTACGTGAAGATGATCATGCAGTGTTTGCTGGTTCAAACCATCCAAAATGTCCACCCACTCCATTATCCCAATCCCACTTAAAGACCCATGATCCGAGATTTGTTGGATACTTGTTATTAAGTGTTGGGTCCTCTAGCCGAGGGTCCTTATGTTCTGATGTGGAGCTTTGGATATCAAATGACATTGGGTACGTGTCCATGTGTGTACTATAGGATATGCTTTGAGATGTCTTGCCATGATGACGACTCCATTACTTCGCACGGAGATGTCTCACCTTGCTGGACCGCACAGGCATGGTGAGGAGAAATTTTGGGCAGAAGACTTGTTGCTGGAGCAAGCAATTACAGCAACGAGAACGGAAATTAAAGTTTGATTATTTAGGATTATTATTTGGGATTTGTATGTGGCCCACGCTGGACATCATTCGTGCTAGCTCCGCTCACTCGGTGCTCCCAAGGTGCTCTTTCACAGGAATTTTCTTGCCAGGTGGTCATCACCATACTGCCCTACTTTGACAAAAGGAAGCAACTGCCTGAAAGGAGTTTTCTTGTAAATGAGGAAAATGTGTTTTTCTTTCTGCTCTCTTTGGCAGAAATGCCAAATATCAGAAATGGAGGGTCGTGTTACTTTATTTTGTGTACGGACGTGTGGAGCATACCTCAAAATACCTCAAATACCCTAGAACAAGTGATAACTCAATTTCGACAAAAATGACAGTTGCTTCCTTTTGGCAAAGTAGGGCAGCATACTGTGCAGCCAATCAAATGTAAATCTCAGCAGACTTTCTCTTTTGCCTTTTTCGACCAGAAATTATTTGCTGTTGCACCCGATGTTAACTCATTTGCCACCATCTTGATGTTCAGCATGTTCACTTCCTGCAGGAAACACCTGATTATTGGTTAACAACATTTAGAAAGACATTCCCTCGAAACAGTTAATCTACGCACGCTGTTCTACGATTCATAAACAAAGGTCCAGGTTAAAGTTGAACTACCCTTGTGGATTCTAAGCTAGACCTACATGCGCAACCTATCTTACCAGCCTGGTTATTGTTCCCTTACAGGAGCCCTGTTTGCTGTTGTTGGTTGTGTTGAGAGTGCGAGCGGTCTCATTGCCTCAGCAACATTTGGCTCTATCTATTCGGCTACTGTGACGACGGCCCGAGGCCTGCCTTTCATTCTCGGTGCTGCCCTGCTCGTCCTGCCAGGAGCACTCATCATGTAGGCCCCGCTTAGAAAACCTTCCACCTGCACTGAAAACACACATGTGCATACATCTACACACACGCACAGTCGCACACACACACACCCAGATACGTCAGTACACACATCTACACACACACACACACACACACCTAGACACGTCAATAAGTAATGTCACTTTTTCTTTTCTCTTTCACAAAGGCGGTTAATAATCAAAAATTCCGATTGCTTAACCTCAATTAATACGTCAGGTTTCCTTAACTGTTGATCCAGTGCGATCATTGATCCAGTGCGAGTGAGGAATAAACAAAGACCAACAGTACGTTCACCTTTTGACAAGACCTTCACAGATGTCACAGACACAATACAGTTATCCAATCACCCATCCATACTTCTAGTTACCCATCTAACTCTAATGTAAACCTATCGACTGTTTCTGCTGCCACAACCTTTCTCCGAAGACCATTCCACGCATTAACTACATACTCTCTGATTGGGGAGGCAATATCACGATCTTGTCACAAATGCGACCTGGCATACTGTTATTCTTGCCAAACACTTTTTTTTTCTTTTTTTTAATACAGGATCGAGGCTCGTGTAAGAGCTAACACATTCAACATGAAAACATGCACAGACACACAAAACCTGCAATGAAGGGAGCTGGAGACAAGAGGGGGAGAGAGGGAAGCACACAAGCATAACAACAGAAGGGCACAGGGACGCTGGTAGATCTGTGGAAGGGGGAGGGCTGGGGGAGGAGGGACGGGTACAAGGTATAAAGCAAATGAACACTTCTAGGAACCCCAGGAAAGAAGCTGGGGATTCAAAGAGGTGGATTATGGGGCGTTTTAATGGGGGTAGAAAAGATAAAGGTTTTGGATGGGGAAAGATAAGAGATGGTGGTGAACAGCTGTTTCAAAAACCTGGAGGGAGGATTGGGATTGAAGAGAGTGAGGGAGTTTGTTCCAGAGGTGGGAGAAAAGAGGAATGAAGGAGTGAAGGTGAGCAGAGAGTCTTGATTTTGGCAGTTTAACCATAAGAGGGTTGCAGGCAGATATTGAGTGTCCTGCAGGAATATTTGGCGGACAGAGCCCAGAGAGAGGAGGGGGAGCAAGACCGGAGAGGAGTCGGTAGAAGACAGAAAGACCACCTACCTCCCTGCGGTGAGTGAGTGAAAGGCCCTCGGAGTTAGCTTCATCGCAGGAGATTCCAATGATTCTGAAAGGTTTGGTTTCAACCGCGTGAAGCCGAGCCAGGTGTGAGGCAGGAGAACCAGCCCAGAGGGGAGAGCAGTATTCCATTGAGCTGCGGATGAAAACTTTGTATGTGGTGAGGAGCTCAGAGGTGCCCAGAAAACCGCGCAGAAACATGCAATGACTGAAGGCCATAAGATTTGTTCAATACAAACTTCGTGTTATTGTTTCATCCAGCATTGCACGATTGTTGGATGATGCAACCACATGTGGATTGCAGCATAAAACAAGACAATTTATTTCCCGAATATTTAAATAAAAAAATTACGGAGTGACACAACTATAAGTTCTCTCGCAATCTCTCTCTCAATATATATATTAAAGAAAATAGGATATAGCCTGGTGTTGGCTTAGCGGTTAGGGTGCTGGCTTGGGATCTCAGGATCCTGGGTTTGAATCCTGGTCGATCGCTGAATTAACACCATTGGGGTTGACATCCTGTCATCCTTCCGAGGTTGGCAAATTGAGTACCAGTTCACTGGTAATTCCCTGTGTGTTGCAAGAGGCGACTAACAGGAAGGACATCCGGCCATAAAACATTGCTTCCAAAAAGTAAAATATTGCTTCCAAAAAGGGGACCATGGTGAAAAAAGGCCAACCCCTGCTCTGCAGGGAAAAATGGCCTCTAAAGGTGGTTCTTCTTCTTCATATATATATATGTGTGTGAATAAGGAGATGAGTTTCTCCATCTGTAATGCTTTATTACATAGTCTCTGCCATCGGGCAACAACACAAATGCTCCCGTTGTGAAGGTAATAATCCATTTACTTGGAACAAAAATTATTTCCTTTAATCACATTTACTTGCTTGTTTTCGAAGCGCTAAGACCACAGAAAGAGCGCACAAACAACAACAACATACGTGTTATAAATCATTTTTTAACGTGTTTGAATTCATTTTTACATCCTCATTGACACTCACAGACAGACATACGATATGTTTGTGAAGTAGAACTTGCTGTATTTTGATTAAACCCATTAGCGAAGCGTCGGGAGGCATGCCGGGCACAAACATAAAGCAGAGCAGATTCTTACCTTCATCCTGGTTTTTATGTTTTCCAACCCCAGGGGGGCTTCTCGACTCATTCCTCAGAAAGTCGAAGAACTCATGCCAGTAACACAGGAAGAACCTGCCCTTTCGCAACACAATGCAGAACTCCATGACGACAATAGTGCTTTAGGGTAGAGAGTATGATCTCTTGCCCACGACTAAGGTAGCCGACATGCCTGGTTATCCACTGGCGTAACCAGCCCACTTTGGTTATGCTGAGGATTATGAGACTTTTGCAAGGCTACAGTCAGTCTGTGTTGGTGGACAATTCGAACCATGGACTTTATCAACTGAAAGTTGACAACGATGTGCCTCTTCTTCCTCTTCTTCTTCTTCAGTATGTAGCACATTGCTGTGCGTGGCCATCAATTTCTGGGGGCGCAGCTGTGCCGCGGATGTAGTGCTCCCAAAATGTTAGAGCAGTAATTTGTTCAGAGTGCCGGCGATAACTCACCTACTCTTCACAAAGGACACCGTGGGATCTTTAAAGTGCACCAACTAATGAGACCAAATGGGACACCCGGAGTAACGTTCATCGCGCAGATGGATGGATGGATGCATCGCCATGCCTGCCAAGCACCAGGAATGAGAGTTTACAGCTGGTAGTCAGGTTCACTATGTCAATAAATTATATTTCGTTCAAAATCATGGTAGATTAGCAAACCTGTACATTTTTGGAAAAGTTATAGCATAAGGAAACTAAAAATCAATGTTTACATTTGGAGAGATACCTGTATGGCGGCCATTTTGGATTTTCACAATGGCCACTGTAAAATACATATTTTGTTCTATTTCTGCCTCTAATTACCCTAAAAACCTTTTTAAATATACTAAACCTATATTTTCAGGGACAAGGAATCCAATGAAAGTATCAAATTAGTGCTATGGGGAATGGTAAGGCACGAATCAAAGGTTTTGAATTGCAAAATACTGTCTTTATATTCGCGATAAGTTGCATAATCAAATACATGTTATCATTTTGTACAGGCAGTTAATAACATCAAAATGTGTCACAATAATTCATATCACCAAACATACACAGGCAGTCAGCAAAATCATATATACACATGCAGTCAGTATAACTTCACATCTACACAGGCAGTCAATGACAAAATATACACAGGCAGTCAATGGCATCAAACGTACACGATTACAGAATATGCCATTTAGAGTTCGTCATCACTGTCCTGTGTGTCGTATCCGACAATATAGTCCGCATCGTTTTCACAGTCCGTTCCACACAAGCAAAGGTCGGTCAAATTGATTGGCAAATCGAATTGGTCGAATGGTCGATCGAATCGAATTCGATGAATCGAATCGAATTGGTCGAATTGTCGAATGGTCGATCGAAGCGATTGGTCGAATTGTTCGAATCGAATGGTCGATCGAAGCGATTGGTCAAATGGTCGAATTGGTCGAATGGAATTGGTCGATTGGTCGAATCGAATTGGTCGGAATTGGCAAATGTAAACATTGATTTTCAGATTTTCCATGTAATAACGTTTCCAAAAATGTATAGGTTTGCTAATCTACCATGATTTTGAACGAAAAAACATAGTGAACCTGACTATGGGCCGAGATTCAAACCCAGGCTATTTGGCTGAGAGGTGTGGGTGTGCGTACTAGTCTAGTAGGAAGACTAGGTCCCCCTGCCCCCCCCGGAGATATACTTCTAATCAGTGTTTCTAGATTGGAAAAAATGTGTAGAAAATGACTAGCTATGGCCCCAAGCTGAAAAAATGTCCCACATACCATTTTTATGCAAATTACTGCTGCCATTATCAAAAAAAGACTAGGTCCCCCTGCACCCCCCGGAGATATACTTCTAATCAGTGTTTCTAGATTGGAAAAAATGTGTAGAAAATGACTAGCTATGGCCCCAAGCTGAAAAAATGTCCCACATACCATTTTTATGCAAATTACTGCTGCCATTATCAAAAAAACGATTTTTGACATATCTCAGCCAATATTGCAGATAATTGAAAAATGAAGGTGTCTAGACCCATGTTTTGAAGGGCATAGATCATGATAGAACTATTCATAACATGATTACATGTGTCTATGGTATACTAGTATGCTAATTAGTGCTTTATTTACAAAATAATCACAGTTTTACGAAATAATAGACTCATATTAAGGTCCGTCTACACAGACGTTAACACAAAGTTTTATTTTTCTAAATACCCTGTGAAATTCACCGAATGCCCTGTGAAACCTGGGATTCTTCTCCAGCTTTTTCAAGGGCCCGACTTTTCCCTTCCCTTTGAAGGCACTGGTGCAGTCTTCTCCGCTGAACACATAGTACCCCAGGAGAGTGGCACAGTAGTCCTCTCCCAGGGATTCTGCCAGCTCAGAGACGTTGACAAGTTGGCGATGCTTCCCTGACCCTGTATCCAGGTACACCGTCAGCTTGATGTTGTGGGCATGGTGGAGCAGGATCAGGAGGATGTCTGTGTCCGGTGTTCTGACTACAGCGTTCTTGTATCCGATGGTAGCAGCATGATGGAGGTACAGAACCACCCTGGTATCAGTCTCTTCCTGGTTGCTGTAGATCGTGGGGAGTTCACGTACCTCGACCTGAAACACAAAAAGGCACCGCATTTCAATCACCAGTCACTGCCAGTTTCAGTATATCTCCGGGGGGTGCAGGGGGACCTAGTCTTTTTTTGATAATGGCAGCAGTAATTTGCATAAAAATGGTATGTGGGACATTTTTTCAGCTTGGGGCCATAGCTAGTCATTTTCTACACATTTTTTCCAATCTAGAAACACTGATTAGAAGTATATCTCCGGGGGGTGCAGGGGGACCTAGTCTTCCTACTAGACTATACCTGTCCAAAGACATGCTACCCACCATAGGAAGCAAAGTGAAGCTGACATTTCAGGCTTTAGCCCTTCGTCGGAGAGAAAGAGGGATTACCATTTCTGAACCACAGTTTTGTTTTGCTTCCCACGGTGGTTCGCACCCATTTGTAAACTTGAATTTGATCGAACCTACCTGTCGGTATTATATCGGATGACGTGTCCAGCCAACGGACCATTCAATGGCTTCATTTTACCGTTTTAATCGTCACAACAAGTTGAGTGAAATACACTGAACCAGGTACAGTATCGATTCCAGTGCAAGATTACCCACAATCCCCATTTAATGGATGCTTGTTGATGTTGAATTGCTTTAAACTTTTTCTGAATATTTTAAATCCGTTATTTGAAATTAAAATGTAACGGCCATGAAATTCCTCAATTGTTTCGTGAGTTTTAAATCTGGCGATCTTACTCTGTTTAAATGAAGAAGAAAATGTTTCGTTGTTCACGGATCACCTTGGAAGGGTTCCTTTTGTTACCTTTATTACCTCCGTCGCCGAAGGTGGGCGAACATTATGTTTTCACCCCCGTTTGTCTGTCTGTGAACAGGCTGTCTGAAAAAGTTATGGACGGATTCGGACGAAACGTGGTGGACAAATTGGGTACGTGACGAGGACGAATCGATTCGATTTTGGTTCAGATCTGGCCCATCAGTGGAATACAAAACGTAAACTGTTCACCTGGCGGAGGTATGCGCTGCACCGAGTGATGTTCTAGTTACCCTGTGCTCGCGAAGCGAAAAGCGGGGTTAAGCAATCGGTTGCGTACGTGTGTCTGTGTTTGATTGCTCCCACCGACCTCCACCCCTCTCCCCCAACTTCGTACATTCCCCAATGAAGAGGAGTTCAAAATGAAATGAAGAGGTGTTGATTTTCTTTCGATAAACTGTTACACGCGCACACCTTGTCTCTTGCGCCCGATGTGAATGTAAAAGTTTCTTTTTCGATTATCCTCGTGTTTGCCAATAACGGGTCTAGTCATGACGAGACACCCTAAGTTAGCAATGATGCGCATATGTGGCCTCGAGGAGAGGGAGGAGAAGAGGAAATCGAACAAAAAGGGCGGGAATTGGGAGGGAGAGAGAGAGAGAGAGGGACAGATAAAAAGTGAAAGCAAAGACAAAGACTACCAGATGGACAGGGACAACAAGGAAAGGTAATTCGATTTGAAGCATCGAGGACGAGCCGAGAGACACCCACGGCGCATGGTGAGACCATTTGCATGACCTTTTACCATCCAATAATTATACATCATAATGGATCCTTTATCATCTTGTTATCATCCTTTATAAATGCTGATTTCATTATTTCGATGCACAGGTGTCCCAGTTTGTAATATTACATAAACTCCTCGTTAAAGTTGCAGATCAATCACCATGATAATCCGTGATTATTACTCCAGTAACCGATTTGTTTGTTCAAAGAGCGGACTTTGATTTTCATGGAACTGGAAATTCATTTTACTCGAATTTACATTTTCACCGAATTGCACATTTTCTGCCCATAAACCAACTTTGCATGTCATCGCTTTTCTTGTCCTGTCACGTGTATATATATATATATATATATATATATATATATATATATATATATATATATATATATATATATATATATACAGTATATATATATATATATATATATATATATATATATATATATATATATATATATATATATATATATATATATATATATATATATATATAATATATATATATGTCTGTGCAGTGTCTGTCTTGTTTTGTCTTGTGTTGTCACTAAACTACTCCCTCAAACTTTTGTGAAATCGTACCAAACTTCTGGTACGCGCCTATCTCTCCCGTCGGTATGTCCTAAGGGTATTTTTTTTGAAAAATTATCCTTTTTTTGGGGGGGGGGGGGGGGGGGAGGAAATTTTTCAGCTTCAATTGTTTATAAAACGTAATATCACATGTTTATTTATGATTATGTTAGTATGTATGTGTGTGTGTATATATATATATATGGCTATTTCCACAATAAATGGTCATTTTGACGGACCCTACTTTGAAGTGTATTCTTGACTGGATATGTTGGTCAAAGAATGTGAGCTAAATTCTGTTTGAGAGCACATGTAATAAAGTTATAATGGAAATAAAATCATCGCCGAGTTGTGTGTGCCTCGTTTCATTTGTGTGGGAGTGTATTGTATGAAAGAGTGTGATACAGAAAGCACTTTTTGTGTACTGTTGTATTGTACATCATGTTCATGTCTCTCAGGTTGGCCCTGTTTGAAATCTGGGTGATAATTATTTTAGTTATTGTTGAACACTACGGTCAGTTCTTTCAATTCAGTCAGAGTTCAATCTATTTCTGTTTCATAGTTTTTTTTGGAGAGACCGCAAAACTCACGTAATTGCTTACCCATGTAACACATTGGACAGATCGTAGTGCCGAGATTCCCATGGAACTAGCGATTGTTTTGTGATGCTGGTAGTGGGTAAGCGAGGTCTGCTAAGAAACCGTGTTTCAATGGATTGTGCAGCGGTGCTCACCATGCTTACCGATTTGGGAATGACATATTACCCACGTAACAATTTGAAATTTGACGGACAACACACTTACGAATTAGTAACATTTTATTCATTAGTATTTACACTCCCACACAAATGAAACGAGGCACTACTCGGCGATGATTTTATTTCCATTATAACTTTATTACATGTGCTCTCAAACAGAATTTAGCTCACATTCTTTGACCAACATATCCAGTCAAGAATACACTTCAAAGTAGGGTCCGTCAAAATGACCATTTATTATGGAAATAGCCATATATATATATATATATATATAAAACTGTGAGAAATAGTAGAAACTCCACAGTACGAGCAGGGCATCTCATTTGTATTAAATAAATAATCGGGAGATTAAATTAGACGCGGACGTAGCTTCAGGACGGTCGATCTTTAATTCTCGACAAGCTTTCGACCAACAAAGGTCTTCTTCTTGGTGTACAGAAACAACAGGCATGTATATCAGACAAGTATGTATGGTGATATGTGTGTAAGATGTGTGATATGTGCAGAAGATGCATACAAAAAGAAGAGCCATGTGAAAGCTCACTCACCGTCCCCAAGTTCAGTGGAAGTGAAGCGCAGCTTACAGTTACCGTTCACATTACAGTTTGTGCACGTGCATATACAAATATACATACATACATACATACATACATAAACACAAGCATATATTCATATACCATTTATATTTATATAAGTATGAATGAATGAGTGAATGAATGGGTTACGGTTAATGATTTGATTGGGTTGATGTAGATTGTAGGAACATTCTTTAATCATCAAAATTTATGCCATGAGGGATTTTTGTCCGAAGTTTATGTATCCAAAAGGACTCACGTTTCAGAATCGTGGTGTGTGATCGATTTGTAATTGATTTAATGGCAGAGTTTTGAATGTCATTTATAGAGTGATCCGGTTGATTAAAGTGTATCGTGTAAGGTAGAGATTTGCCCTGACTGGTGTGGAAGTTATTGATTTCTGACCGGGTGTTATTAAATCGTGTGTAGAGTGTATTCTCAGTTTTTCCAACATATTGTTTGGTGCCCTTTTGGCAAGTGATTAGGTATATGACCCATGTAGATTTGCAGTTCATATAGGAGGTGATGGGGAATTTTTGTCCAGTGCTAGAACTACAAAATTTGTTTCCTTCTAGTAAATGCTTGTGAATAATACATTTGTTTGCTGTGCATTTTAGTGTAGCAGCATAGCAAACCTGTTGTGCATTTTGTGATACAAGCACCAAATTTGGTACACTAGTAGACTATCATATTATGAAAAGATCTGGATATTGGGCCATCTCAGATTCAGAGATTTGATTTTTGCAAGATTTCGATTCGATTGGGATCGAAGAGAACACCTTCTTCGTCTTCTGTACAGTGAAGTTGCCAGCCCTGAATTCTCTGGCTACATCTGGGTGCTTCATTGGGAGTGCAACCGTGTCCCTCAGGTGAACGGGGACCCACCTGGCATAGTGTGTGTGGTCTAAGGCATGGAACCATGGGACCAGTTCCGTCAGGGCATCGAGGTACGTCGTGAATGAAGCCTGCCGCAGAGAACGCACGTAGACCAGTACCAACATCTCTAGTTCCAGCACAGTTGCCCAGTACTGAAAGTTGGGAATGTCTTCTCCTCTCTGGTGACACCAGTCTTCGAACTCAGGCAGGTCTTCTGCATCATCAGCATATGTCATACAGTGGCGTTCATACGCACGGTGTTGCAGGATGTGCAGTGCCGCTGCAGTGATTTGATGAGCTCTTCTTGTGCGGGTGACGTGGGCAGCTCGTAGGAAGGAGTCGGCCGTCCCTGGCGTTGCAATCTCAGCTTGCAAAATCTGCAAATCGTGCAAAAATCAAATCTCTGAATCTGAGATGGCCCAATATCCAGATCTTTTCATAATATGATAGTCTACTAGTGTGCCAAATTTGGTGCTTGTATCACAAAATGCACAATTCTTTTGAATATTTGGGCTAAGCTGACCCACTATTTATAGAAGCCAGGGATCCTAGTTACCAAAAGGTCCCTGAGTGTCCGACCACTGGGGATGTGTGGATGGGTAACGATACTGGGGATGTGTGGATGGGTAACGATACTGGGGATGTGTGGATGGGTAACGATACTGGGGATGTGTGGATGGGTAACAATACTGGGGATGTGTGGATGGGTAACGATACTGGGGATGTGTGGATGATGGGTAACGATACTGGGGATGTGTGGATGGGTAACGATACTGGGGATGTGTGGATGGGTAACGATACTGGGGATGTGTGGATGGGTAACGATACTGGGGATGTGTGGATGGGTAACGATACTCAGGATGT
The DNA here is from genome assembly GCF_964187855.1 of Myxine glutinosa. Taxonomy (NCBI): domain Eukaryota; kingdom Metazoa; phylum Chordata; class Myxini; order Myxiniformes; family Myxinidae; genus Myxine; species Myxine glutinosa. The sequence goes on from NC_136268.1 coordinate 30,209,374, forward strand.
GTGGATGGGTAACGATACTGGGGATGTGTGGATGGGTAACGATACTGGGGATGTGTGGATGGGTAACGATACTGGGGATGTGTGGATGGGTAACGATACTGGGGATGTGTGGATGGGTAACGATACTGGGGATGTGTGGATGGGTAACGATACTCAGGATGTGTGGATGGGTAACGATACTGGGGATGTGTGGATGGGTAACGATACTGGGGATGTGTAGATGGGTAACGATACTGGGGATGTGTGGATGGGTAACGATACCGGGGATGTGTGGATCGGTAACGATACTGGGGATGTGTGGATGGGTAACGATACCGGGGATGTGTGGATGGGTAACGATACTGGGGATGTGTGGATCGGTAACGATACTGGGGATGTGTGGATGGGTAACGATACCGGGGATGTGTGGATCGGTAACGATACTGGGGATGTGTGGATGGGTAACAATACTGGGGTTGTGTGGATGGGTAACGATACTGGGGAAGTATGGATGGGTAACGATACTGGGGATGTGTGGATGGGTAACAACACTGGGGGTGGGACGCTGGTCCTCCCGTTCAACTTCAACCTTATATGTGTATTGTGCGTCTCGATGTGAATGTAATGCTTATCTCCTTCCATATGATGGAAACCTCGATCATGAGCAGGACATCATGACCCACGAGAATGAGTCGTGATCAGCGTTTCCATAGCCATACATCCAATTAACCATGGTTCGAATCCAGATCTGGCCCATCAGTGGGATACAAAACGTAAATTGTTCAGCCTGGCGGAGATACGCTCACTACCGATTGATGTTCTAATTACCCTGTGCTCGCGAAGCGAAAAGCGGGGTTAAGCAATTGTGTACGTAAGTGTGCCATACGTGTGCCGTGTCTGCATTTGAAAAAATCATTTTCTCGTCAACCGTTGGTCCGATTGACATCAAATTTTATCGGAGGAGCGCCTGTACCTGTAGATTCTTTTCGCTGATAATTATGACGTCATAGGTCACGTGGTATGGACGCCATCTTGGAAAAACGTTACACCTCTATATCTCCGAAACCACTCCATGGAAATTTTTTAAATATGGCTCAATGTCGAGCACTCCCCTTGGGGAATAAGATATATTCATGATGATGTCATCAGTACCGTAATAATGATGTCATAATTCGGCAAGTACAATGCTTGATTCGATCAGTATGAATTTTTTTCTCTGCAATTATTGGACCAATTGAAACGAAATTTTCACCAGAGGAGCGCCTCCTCCTGTAGAATATTTTAATGATAATTATGACGTCATAGTTCAGCGGTAAAGGCGCCATCTTACAAAAACCGAAAAACTTTGCCCCTCTATATCTCCGACCCCGCTACATGGAAAAAATTTGAACCGTGGCTCATTGTAAAGAACTCCATTGGGAATAGGTGTTGGTAACGATGACGTCATTGGTGCCGTAATTATGACGTCATAATTCAATATGAACAACGCTTAGTCTGATCAGTTTGAAATTTATTGAGCGTGATCTATGCAACAATTATATTAGAGAATATAAATTTATGATGTCATCGCTCACGTGGTCTGGCGGCCACATTGGATCAAAGAAAAAAAAAACGTGCAAAAACAGAAGAGTTGCCTCGCACCAAGTTCACCGTGCAGGGTAAGTATTCTATGAATACCATCTAGTTACTTTTTGTTATCATCAATATTCTTATTATTCGTTCTTACAGTCTACTACTAACGATCTCAAAACATCTACTACTACTACTTATATTACTATTACTACTGCTACGCTACCTTGTCCACTGCAGTTCTCAAACTATGGACTTGCAGGGATGAGGAAATCAAGCAACATTAAAGAGGAAATGTATGTCTGCCTGAGCTTACCTGTGCTCTGAGCACAAATCTTTAAAGCCTTCCAACCAAAGCACTACCGCTGTCAACTGCCACTCAATTATTTCCAGTTGTGAAGTCAGCTACAGAAAGTTTTTAAGAGCCCTCGCTATGTGCCTTAAACACACCATTCAAAACGTTGATAAGGAACGGCTGGCTTGGCAAGCAAAGACACCGTGAGATCTTCAATGTCCGTCCATCCGCTCATGCGAGCAGACGAGATGCCAGAATTAAGGTCCCTCCAAGGGACGGCGCACTTTGCGATGCAACCAACGCTCCGCGTACGATGCACCAATCGCACATGTGATAGTCGGGACGGGAATGAAACCCACACGACATGGTTCAAAGGTGAGTACGGTACGTGTGCTTCCTCTGTACCATCTTATCGGACTATTCGTTTAAAAAAGAAATGAAAAAAATGTCGAATTATCGTGAATTAGTTACAATAAGATGTTTAATTTATCTTTCTGTAATAAAGGTGTTTTATATATTCTCAGTAGGTTATATAAATGTATGCAATTTTGGTATAAATGTATGTATTGTAATTTGCAAATATAAATGTATGTATTGTAATTTGTAAATATAAATGTATGTTTTGTAATTTACAAATATAAATGTATGTATTGTTAATATAAATGTATGTATTGTGATTTGTAAATATAAATGTATGTATTGTGATTATAAATGTATGTATTGTAATTTGTAAATATAAAAGTACATATTGTAATTTGTAAATATAAATATATGTATTGTCGTTTGTGAATATAAATGTATGTATTATGATTTGTAAATATAAATGTATGTATTACGATTTGTTAATATAAATATACCTTTTGTAATTTGTAAATATAAATGTATGTATTGTAATTTGTACATATAAATGTATGTATTGTAATTTGTAAATATAAATGTATTGTTATGGTTCTCCACCGCCCTTCTTACCCTTACCAAGGGGGGGGGATTAATCCCCTTGTTCTTTCTGGGCTTGGCGGAACCGAGACTTGAAACGCCTCTTCCAGGCAAAACGCAAAGTAGGATTTCGGGACCAAGTCTCGCTCGTACCTAAATCCCTGCGCCGCCACGGAAGCGAGGAAGCAAGCCTCGCACGAGCCATGTGTGGTTTGGGTATGCCAAGCGGATTGAGTACCACATGTTCCATGCAGTTTAGGTAGTGGAACCCGATTCGAGCGGTTCTATTCGTACCACACTTAGCCAATGAGGAAATCACAGGAACGATCGAATGGAAGAAGGAAGAACGCAGGTTTAATTATTCTCACACGTATGTACAATGATCGGGACGCAGAGACACAGAGCAGCACTTAAACAGTCTTATCTTATCTCCCAGACTCGGGCCTGTCACACTCACGCAGGGAATTGCAGATGGGTTGATGTTCAGCCAAACGCGTCGACGTGGTCGTCCAGGAACGGCCCCGTCCGGCTCTCCACGGTCCCAGCACGTCCTGCGAAGATGGCAGCAGGCGGTGGAAGGAACCTCGTAGTGCGTCTCCCGAACAAAGGCAGCCGATGAGGTATAACGTAAAGTGCGCGTCTTTCAGCGCGGCTGGTGATTACACAGCCGTTATCACTCGCGCGACTTAATGCACTGTATGCGGCTCGGCGTCCAGCTCAACCGAGCGTCACTTTATAACAGCGCGTATTCCGGTTCATGCGCGTCTTTCTTCACCCGCGTATCTCTCAAAGTTCTTTGACGCTCTCAACTCCTGCTCGTCAACGATTCCTCTTGGTTGGTCAGTGCGCGTGAGTTCTCCCTCTCATCAGCGAGTCCTTCACTTCAGTCCTCCTGGGGTCTTTGCGCGATCGGTTATATAGATACGCCCCGAACCTTCTTGAACCCTCTCGAACCTTCCAACCACGCCCTGTGACGCAGTGCTACCGCCACACCCTCTGAGCCCTGGTTGGCGGCTCGTGCTTACCGTCAGCTCCTCTGCCACCCCTCATTCGGCTCCGCCCCGACCCTCCTAGGCCTGCCTCGTGTTAATTCGCCCAAAATGAACCAAAGTCAGTGCAAAGGGGCATGAGGCTAGGGAGGCTGGAGAGTCAGTAGAAGTAGGACCTATTCTCCTGACTCTACTCAACGCAGAACTAACATAGGAAAGGACTAAGCTCACAAATACGAAGAAATAACTACACTATCGCGAGGCTACATGTTGCTTGTGTGACTAACTATGAAGGGGAAATTTTAACCTTTATTATACTTGTTGTGAAAATCAACCAAATCCACAACTCGTCCCATAGATAGGTTTAATTTCAATTAGATCGTGACATCATCCTGTAAAATACACCATGCAACATATATGTCAGGATCAAGGCATCATATGAGAAAGATTGGATATATCAGTCAATGCAAGCAAGCCTAGAATATAAGTGGGTACGTACCATTCAATTCTACATGTCATTGTATAAAGTCGCAGGAGTGGCCTCGAGTCGCGGACGTCCCGAGGTCTTATAGACACCGCCCAGTGGTTTAAGTGAGCGTCACACCTGGGTTCAACTTTGATACATTTTCACCACATTCTCCCCGCCGTTAGAACTATGCTGCCACTAGGCAGGAAGCGAGCGCGCGTCGGCATTAATGGGTAGAGGAAGTCATTATATCATTATTAGGGTGTCAAAGAAATATTCCTATTGATTCTTGTCTTTGCGCCATTGTGTTATGTTTCGCACACTGTCAAAGCGTCTTTAGGGCTTCCTGGAAAGCGCTATACGAAACAAATCCATTATCAGTAGTACAGGTCAGTCGGTCCATCCGTAGAGGTCAGTGTGGCGAATTACCCTGCCAGCACAGGTTCGGAAACTACCGGGTACGACGTCCCCAAATCCGGAGTCCCCTGCTTCGGAGTAGCCGCTGGAGGCAGGTGTCGGAGGGGCACCTCAGTGCCCTCACCGCTTCAGGCAGGGGTGTATCAGGCGAAGGGAGGGATGGCGGATGTTCTCAAGGCGCACTCATAGCCTGGTTAGCAAACATGTCCGATACTGGCAGACGATGAGCCTGTGGGTCACAATAGTCTAGTCTCACAGGCCTATGTGCTGGATAAGGTGTACCTTTTCGATATACAACTCATTACATAAGGTGTACCTTGCACGTAAGGTGTACCTTGTCGAAGAGCGAATGTCCATTCGTCGCAATGCAACGCATTTCAGGCAGATGTGTCGATGTGGAAGATGTGTAAATCAGTAAGCCATGTCTATTCGTCGCAAGGCAACACATTACAGGAAGATGTGGAAGATGTGTAAATCAGTAAGCCTCTTTACAGTAAGCTGTAACAGTAAGTAAGATTACATGACAGGAGGCCATGACAGTGTAAGTCAATTACAGTAAGTCTGTACCAGCCTAGGAGTTGTAACAGTAAGTAAGATTACATGACAGGAGGCCATTACAGTAAGTCCATTACAGTAAGTCCGTACCTGCCTTGGCTCCCAAGGGTACATGGTCGATCCACGTTAGATCCATGTCATGGAATTGCCGAGGGAGAGAACCGACGAGAGCCATAACGAGAGTTACGCGATACCCCGGAGTCCCCCCTGTTTTGAAATCACGAGACTCGAGCGCCCTCTGACAGCAGCGCGTACGCCTCACAAGCTCCGGCAAATAGGTTTACAAGCAAAACGTATGCCACGAGGGCCCTCCGAAGGCTGCCCGAACGACCGGCATGGCAGATTACGACGACGCACAAAACGACCGAAATGCGCCTTCCCAGCGAAGCGCGCAGAATCTCCCGACCTGCAGCACAGCGCTCAGAGGATCGGAGAAGATCGGCTATACCGGCTACCGGCTACCGAGAGAACGTCCCGGATGGATTGTCCATCCATGGCCCGTTCGGCTATACCACCGGCTATACCGGCTACCGAGAGAACGTCCCGGATGGATTGTCCATCCATGGCCCGTTCGGCTAAACCGGCTATACCGGCTACCGAGAGAACATCCCGGATGGATTGTCCATCCATGGCCCGTTCGGCTATACCGGCTACTGAGAGAACGGGATTGTCCATCCATGGCCCGTTCGGCCATACCGGCTACCGAGAGAACGGGATTGTCCATCCATGGCCCGTTCGGCTATACTAGCTACTGAGAGAACGGGATTGTCCATCCATGGCCCGTTCGGCCATACCGGCTACCGAGAGACGTCCCGGAGGGATTGTATCCATGGCCCGTCCTATTGACTACGCGGCGATACCGGCTATACCGGCTACCGTCCCGGAGGGATTGTCCCGGAGGGATTGAGAAAACGTCGAGGTCGAGAAATGGAAAACGTCCCGGATGGATCGGCCATCCATGATGGTCCATCCATGGCCCGGATGGATGGATCGACATCCAAGAGGATGGCCCGGATGGATGGATCGACATCCAAGAGGATGGCCCGGATGGATGGGGCCCGGATGGATGGACCATCATCTCACCCCCTCACTCATCCATCCCCCCCCCTGTTGTGAAGTGTGAGATAACAGCCGCGCACCGCGCACCGAAGTCGAGCGACCTTCACAGTCTGGGTCAAAGGGAACGCAATCAGGCAGCGGCCGGGCGAGGTGTCTCGCAGTCTCGAAATGTGTGGAGGCGAGCCAAGAGACGTGTCCTAGAAGCAACAAGCCCAGAGTCAAGGGCGATCCGGCGGGCCGGTGCCCACGTGGCTTGCTCAGGAGACGAGGGAGTCGGGCGCAATGCTCAATGTTACCGTGTCAGGGGGTCACCGTGCACCCCCAAATGCCCCGTGCCTTATCGATTAACGGCATAAGTCCTCGATGTTGGCTAGTCGCCCTCGAAGGCCGCCACGTTATGACACGCACTTTCGGGCAGGGGCGGTCAGATTGAGTATTTCTGCTATCTGTAGAGGTACCCAGGTAGACGAACTCAGGTAGACGTACTCTGATGACGCAAGCGCGGGAAGCAGTTAATGGCGCTGTAGAGCAAACGCGTGATTTAGTCGATGACGTCATCAATTGGTTCGGGCGCGTGCGGGCGGGTTTGACGGCGAGTTCCAGCTGAGCGGTATCCCCAGACGGAGTAAAGTAGCACACCAAAATCTATAGTCTCGCGTCCATTGGGCAGCAGCATTCGAGCGGGCTCGAGATTGGTGTACGGAATACGAACCCGGCCGACGAGTGAAATGTATTATCTAGGGCGCATCGCGTACGAGGGAAACCGAAAGTTGAGCTCGGCCCGTTGAACCAGTGCGGCTTCGCCGAGTCGAGAGGGCGAGCATGCTTGGCAGCGATAAACTGCATGACCTGAAGTAGCGTCTCGTTTGTTTAGCTGTCGGGTCAAAGGATCGAATACATATCACGCCCTGAAGTAGCGTCTCGTTTGTTAGCTTTCGGGTCAAAGGATCGAATACATATCACGCCCTGAAGTAGCGTCTCGTTTGTTAGCTTTCGGGTCAAAGGATCGAATACATATCACGCCCTGAAATAGCGTCTCGTTTGTTTAGCTTTCGGGCCGTATTTTGTCCCGAGTTTTAGTCATAGTTAGTCATAGAATACATATGGTATACGATCATCTATCATAAGCATAAGCCCGAGTGTCGTGAAAGGCTATGAAGGTCCCGCGCGACGTCCTTAGAAACTCATCCGTGCTGCGGCGAGTCCTCGAATGGTGCCAAGCGAGCCTCCATTGAGGCGATTCCGGGCAGCGGAGTTCGCCGGCCTCGTTGAGTAGCCACATGTAGGTGGGATTTTGACGAGCCACGATCAGAATCGCCGGCCTCGCAGAGTGGTGCCCGCGAAGGGCGCAGTGCGCGATTTGCGCGTAGGAGGTGATTCCACCGAGCAGCGATTGGTCGGGTTGTGCCCGCGATGGGGCAGCGCGCGATTCGCGCGTAGGAGGTGATTCCGACGTGCAGCGAATGGAATCGCCGGCCTCGCAGAGTGGTGCCCGCGTTGGGCGCAGCGTGGCTTCGCGTAGGAGGAGGTGATTCCGAGCAGCGATCGGAGTCGTAGGCCTCACGGAGTAGTGCACGCGATGGGTGCAGCGTGCGGCGTCGCGTGGGAGGAGGTGATTCCGAGCAGCGATCGGAGTCGTAGGCCTCACGGAGTAGTGCACGCGACGGGTGCAGCATGCGGTGTCGCGTGGGAGGAGGTGATTCTGAGCAGCGATCGGAATCGTAGGCCTCACAGAGTAGTGCACGCGACGGGTGCAGCACGCGATTCGCGCGGGGAGGTGCTTCCGAGCAGCGATCGGTCGGGCACAGAGTAGTGCACGCGACGGGTGCAGCGTGCGGCGTCGCGTAGGAGGAGGTGATTCCGAGCAGTGATCGGAATCGTAGGCCTCACAGAGTAGTGCGCGCGACGGGTGCCGCGCGCGCGATTCGCGCGTGGAGGTGCTTCCGAGCGCGGCATTACAGTCAAGGGAGTCGTGAACACTCGCGTGGTCATCTCATCTCGGGCCGAGGCACGCAAATCAGTTGGTCGGGCCTACGGCTCCAAGCGGGTCCGTCATTCCGACGGGGTTTCGGCCGCAGGACGTTGCCCAGTAGCATCGTTCTCCAGGCGTCTTGCCGGAGTCCGTCATGCCTGCTCCGGCGTTCGGGCCTCAGGAGAGCAGTTCGCGTTTTGACGACGCGGTCCCGCAAAAGGCTTGCGAGGTCCCCATTGCATCCGGTCCTTTCGAGGCAGACCGGCGGCGAGAGTAGTCGGAGCTCCGTAGCTGGAGCTAGCTCGACGGGTCCTCCGCCGGTCATTCTTCTCCGAGGTGGGCCTTGCAGGAGCGCGGAGAATGTCGGGAACGCTCGTCTGTGATCTGCGTTCATCCGGCCATCGCAAGACTCGTGTCCCGCCATTTCCGAAGATCATAATTGAAATTAAGTGTTGTGAAAATCAACCAAATCCACAACTCGTCCCATAGATAGGTTTAATTTCAATTAGATCGTGACATCATCCTGTAAAATACACCATGCAACATATATGTCAGGATCAAGGCATCATATGAGAAAGATTGGATATATCAGTCAATGCAAGCAAGCCTAGAATATAAGTGGGTACGTACCATTCAATTCTACATGTCATTGTATAAAGTCGCAGGAGTGGCCTCGAGTCGCGGACGTCCCGAGGTCTTATAGACACCGCCCAGTGGTTTAAGTGAGCGTCACACCTGGGTTCAACTTTGATACATTTTCACCACAATACTGACTGTACAAAACTCAAAACCGCAACAGTATGTATCGTAATTTGTAAATATAAATGTCATTGGTGCTGTAATTATGATATGCAGACAGGTCGGTCTATTTGGTGACCCAAATAAATGTATGTATTGTAATTTGTAAATATAAATGTATGTATTGTAATTTGTAAATATAAATATACCTATTGTAGTTTGTAAATATAAATGTATGTATTGTAATTTGTAAATATAAATGTATGTATTGTAATTTGTAAATATAAATGTAGTTTATTCTCACGAGTATAAACTGTTAGTATAAGTGCATGTAATAATCCTCTCAGTACAAATGTATGGATTCTTAGTATAAATGTTTATATTTTCAATATAAAGGTACATTATTGTATATATCAGTGGAAATGTAGCTTATGTATTGCCATTATAAATGGCCATGAAATTTGTTATAAAACATAAATTGGCCATTACAATGAAAATTTAAAAGAATGCGACTTTTTATTATCTTTTTGTGGATATTTGTACACAGTATCAAAATTTGACATCCTGTTCAATTCATACTTCATACTTGTCGCATGAATAACCATTTACATTAAATACCTGTTTGTGAAGTTGTAATGTGTTGGGATTTAGGTTGGGAGAAAGTCACTTGTACGAAGATTCAGTCCACAATCAGCAAACTTACTTCATGCCTGCAGCTTTTAAAGAAAACAATGGAAACAAAATCAAACTAGAACTTCTTTTTTTTTGTTGTTGTTGTTGTATACAAAATCGAGGCTCGTGAAAGAGCTAACATTTATTTCATAAACAAATCAAACAATAAAATGAATTGAATGATCGTTTTAAGGCCATTTTTTCCCCGCTAGAGCGGGGGTTAGCCTTGCGGGCCCCATGAGCTCATGGTTCCGACAAACAAAATATATAAAAAGAGGGAGCGGAAGACAAGATGGGGAGAGAAGGGGAAGCACACAAACACAACATTTGAGAGCAGGGAGATGTGTGGGAGGGAGAGGGCTTGGGGGGAGGAGGCGTGGGAAGGGCGTGGGGTGGGAGAAGTATAAAACACAAGGACACCAAGGACTTCCAGGACAGAAGTTGGTATTTCAAAAAAGTGAGGGATGAGGGATGAGGAATGGAGCGACAGAGAGTAGAGTCATCAGCAAAGAGATAGAGAGGATTTTCAAGAGAATCAGAGAGATCATTGATGAAGACAAGAAAAAGCACAGGGCCCAGAACACTGCCTTGGGGACCTCCATCCTGAACAGGAAGAGGAGATGAGAGAAACCCATTCAGGGCCACACGTTGACTACGACTAGAGAGGAAGTCCGCCAGCCATGCGTGGAGATTTCCATGGATACCAAAGGAGGAGAGTTTGGTGAGCAGAGCGGGGTGCCAGACCGTATCGAAGGCACGTGATATGTCAAGGGAGACAGCTCTAATTTCCTGTTTGGCATTGAGGACCTCCATCCATTGTTGAGAAAGCAGAAGCAGCATGTCCAGAGTAGAGTGACCAGGTCTGAAACCAAATTGATGATCAGAGATCAAGCCATTGGAGAAGAGGAAAGATTTCATATCCGAAGCAATGATGGATTCCATGACTTTGCTGATAATTGGGAGAAGGCTGATTGGTCTGTAGTTGCTAGGATCTGTTTTTGCACCTTTTTTGTGCAAAGCGGTGATGTTGGCTGATTTCCAAGCAGATGACAGATTGCCTTGAGCAAAAGAGAGGGTGAAGAGAACAGAGAGAGGGAGTGAAAGAGCGGAAGAACAGGATTTTAGGACCCGTGGGCTGATGCCGTCAGGTCCAGTTGCAGAATCAGAGTCGAGGGTTGACAGAAACTTTTCCACCTTGTCAGGAGGAAAGGACACAGAGTCCAGGAGCAGCTGGGTATGACTGGGTACGGTGGGTACAGAGAGGGATGGGTTTGGGACACAAGATTTAGAGGCAAACACAGAGTTGAGGCATTCAGCTTTTTCATGTGCGGAGTCAGCGGTGTAGCCGTTTGAGGTGAGGGGGGGGATGGAGGGGGAACAAACACCAGAAACAGATTTGACAAGACGCCACCAGGATTTGGAAGAGGGAGACAGATAAGAGAGTTCGGTCTTGAGAATGGAGAGATATTGTTTCCTGGCTCTCCTGAGGGTGGACACGCACTTGTTTCGGGCTTTGTGAAAGGAAATGAGATTTCCTTCCGTTGGATTTGCTTTCCAGGAGACGAAAGCAAGTTGTTTCTGGGCAACAGCCTCACCACAAGATTCCGTGTACCATGGACGGGAGGAAGGGTATGACAACTGAAGACGAGATGGGATAAATCTGTGCATGAGAGAGATCAATTTACTTTGGAAGAATTCCCAGGATGAGTTGATGTCAGAGATGGTAGAGATGGGAGACCAGTCCAGATGATTGATGGCTGCTTGAAGACCATGCCAGTTGGCCTGAGTGAAATGCCAGACTCCTCGACGCTGAGGAGGCTCTCTGAGAATGGTCAGAAAGATGTCCACTTTAACAAGCACATGATCAGATGAGCCGATTGGAGCAGAAGAAGAGCAGCAGACATTTTCAGGGAAGTTAGTCATAACCAAGTCCAGAAGAGAAGATGCTCCGTTGACCGAGATCCGGGTCGGGAAATTGACAGATTGTGTCAGTCCCAGTGAGTCGCAGAAGTCCTTTGCTGAAGAGCCATGGCTGGTGAGAAAGGTACCCACACCCAGCCAACTGGCATGGTGACAATTGAAATCACCACATATGAGGAAGAGAGAGTTGGGATGGGTGATGAGAAGTTGGTCCATATTATCAGATAGCGAGATGTAGATGGAGTCATCACTGTTTGGTGGACGGTACAACACACATATGAACAAAAGGTGGGAGCGAAGGGGAAGCCGTAGCCAAAGGTATTCCTGGAGGTGAGGTGGAGAGAGGGCAGTGCAGGGCGAGTGAGGAAGAGAGTTTTTTTTTATAAAGATAGCAACCCCACCTCCAGGACGAGGCTCAGGTCTATCATACCAGAGGAGGGAGTAACCTGGGAGAGATAACAGAAACTTTCCTCCTTCATGATGTCTCTGATTCCTTGGTAAGCAGATCACGTCTGGTTTGTCAGAAGCAACCTGTATGGAGAGATCAGTCAAGTTTGAGCGAAGGCCCTGGATGTTTGAGGTCCATACCGTTAATGACGAGGAAGGGGGAGCATCGGATACAGAACAGGGGGGGGGGGGAGGGGTAGGGTAAGATGTGGAAGAGGAGGAAGTGGTAGGGAGAGCTGTTTGAAGGTGTGTCAGAGATTTCAGAATAGCTTGGAGAAAGGGAAGAATGGGGCGGACAAAAGGTTTGATGGTGATTGGGCGAGGCACAGTGAGGTGTTATTTGAAGAGGGGGAAGAGCGAGGCAGAATGTTAGGGGAGGTGAAAGTTGGAAGGGGGAAGAAGCGGGGAGGATGCTTTGAGGAGGAGGGGTGAGAGGGGAGTCTAGGAGGGGAGGAGCGAGGGAGAGTCTCGGAGGGGTGTGGGGGGAGTTTAGGAGGGAAGGGGCAAGGTGGGAGATTTGAATGGGATGGGAGATGGGGAAGATTTGGAGCGGAGGGGCAAGGGGGAATATTTGAAAGAGATGGGTGATGGGGTAGATTTGGAGGGGAGGGGCAAGGGGGTAGATTTGGAGGGGAGGGGTGATGGGGAAGTTTTGGAGGGGAGGGGTGATGGGGAAGTTTTGGAGGGAAGGGGTGATGGGGAAGATTTGGAGAGGAGGGGCAAGGGGGAAGATTTGAAAGGGATGGGTGATGGGGAAGATTTGGAGGGGAGGGGCAAGGGGGAATATTTGAAAGAGATGGGTGATGGGGAAGATTTGGAGGGGAGGGGCAAGGGGGTAGATTTGGAGGGGAGGGGTGATGGGGAAGTTTTGGAGGGGAGGGGTGATGGGGAAGTTTTGGAGGGGAGGGGTGATGGGGAAGATTTGGAGGGGAGGGGTGAGATTGTGTTTTAGAAAGTGTACGATTAATGGGAAACGAACATTTATTGCAAAATGAGTTTCTTGAGACCTTCGAGTCAAAAATACGTTTGAGGACGCTGGAGGAGGGGTGGAGTGCAGGAGAGTTTCGGGAATGTAGAAAAGAGGAACTGTAAGAGATGGAATTATTTTTTTGGGAATGAATAGATTTGGTGAGCAAGTCGAAAGCATCCTTTTATAGAAGAAGAAGAAAAGTGTTATAATATACGACAGAATACAGTTCTTCAGGGGGAAGTTTAAACATTTTTTAATTGAGTAGTGAAAACTATCTGGGGAAATGGAAAAGGGGGTGAAACACGTGATCGAAGAACGAACGAACAAATAAGAACAACGAATAAACGAATAAAAACAACGAATAAGAACAGAGAAGGGAAAAAAAAAAAAAAATTTTTTTGAGTTCGAAAAACTTCGAAAGTGTGAGTGCATGGACAGCTTCAAAAAGACCTGACCTCCCGGTAGAGAGCATACTTCAGAACTTCACTCGGTAGAGAGTATACCTTCACCAGGTGAACAGTTTACGTTTTGTATTCCACTCAGAGGTCAGAACTGGATTCGGACCTGAACCAAAAGCAAATCGGCTTGTTCTTGTCACTTTCCCAAACTATCCACCAAGTTTAGTATGAATCCGTCCATAACTTTTTTTAATATCGTGATTATACATCGGTTTTGGCCCCCATCACTCAATGGTGAAGAATCACTTGACAATTAAAAAAAAACCTCTGATCCAGATCTGAATTCAAATCTTCACCAAAATTGAATCAATCAATTATTCCATGTCACACACCCAATCTGCCCACCAGGGGGCTTCCTCCAAATCAGCAGTGGTCTGAACTACAACCTCAAGAGATGACCGTCAGCCCACTTTTTTAACATCAAAGTAAATAAACTTGTTAAACATTCCATTTGGACAAAAATAAAATTAACATTACCACAAAAGTCTTTTCCGTTTCAACGTACAACGTAATAGTACAGGTTGTGTGTGATGAGAATTGTACAATAAAGGTTGTACACCACACCTGCCCCCTTCTTCCTTCCCTCTTCCTTCCATCTAGACGCCAATGTCCGATCCTCCTTTCTCCCCTCCTCTGGCTGCACCACTTCCCGCTGGGGGTTACTCTCCCTGTACTTTTGGGGGGACTGGGCTTGAGGAAGGACCCATTGCACAAACGTCTTTACCAGAGCGAGATGCTGCAGGTCATGGTATCCTGTCAATTTTGTCACGTGACATAATCTGCTTTTTCAACACATGAGCAGCTCACCGCACACCTTGTAACTTCTGATTCAAACAAACAAAACACAATATTGTTCTCTCTTTCTCACTCGCTGTCTGTCTATCTCACTCGCTATCTCTCTATCTCACTCGCTGTCTCTCTATCTCACTCGCTGTCTCTCTATCTCACTCGCTGTATCTTTATCTCACTCGCTGTCTCTCTATCTCACTCGCTGTATCTCTATCTCACTCGCTGTCTCTCTATCTCACTCGCTGTCTCTCTATCTCACTCGCTGTCTCTCTATCTCACTCGCTGTCTCTCTATCTCACTCGCTGTCTCTCTATCTCACTCGCTGTCTCTCTATCTCACTCGCTGTCTCTCTATCTCACTCGCTGTCTCTCTATCTCACTCGCTGTCTCTCTATCTCACTCGCTGTCTCTCTATCTCACTCGCTGTCTCTCTATCTCACTCGCTGTCTCTCTATCTCACTCGCTGTCTCTCTATCTCACTCGCTGTCTCTCTATCTCACTCGCTGTCTCTCTATCTCACTCGCTGTCTCTCTATCTCACTCGCTGTCTCTCTATCTCACTCGCTGTCTCTCTATCTCACTCGCTGTCTCTCTATCTCACTTGCGGTCTCTCTATCTCACTCGCTGTCTCTCTCTCACTCGCTGTCTCTCTATCTCACTCGCTGTCTCTCTCTCTCTCTCACGCGCTGTCTCTCTCTCACTCGCTGACTCTCTATCTCACTCGCTGTCTCTCTATCTCACTCGCTGTCTCTCTTTCTCACTCGCTGTCTCTCTAACTCACTCGCTGTCTCTCTATCTCACTCGCTATCTCTCTATCTCACTCGCTGTCTCTCTATCTCACTCGCTGTCTCTCTAACTCACTCGCTGTCTCTCTATCTCACTCGCTGTCTCTCTATCTCACTCGCTGTCTCTCTATCTCACTCGCTGTATCTTTATCTCACTCGCTGTCTCTCTATCTCACTCGCTGTATCTCTATCTCACTCGCTGTCTCTCTATCTCACTCGCTGTCTCTCTATCTCACTCGCTGTCTCTCTATCTCACTCGCTGTCTCTCTATCTCACTCGCTGTCTCTCTATCTCACTCGCTGTCTCTCTATCTCACTCGCTGTCTCTCTATCTCACTCGCTGTCTCTCTATCTCACTCGCTGTCTCTCTATCTCACTCGCTGTCTCTCTATCTCACTCGCTGTCTCTCTATCTCACTCGCTGTCTCTCTATCTCACTCGCTGTCTCTCTATCTCACTCGCTGTCTCTCTATCTCACTCGCTGTCTCTCTATCTCACTCGCTGTCTCTCTATCTCACTCGCTGTCTCTCTATCTCACTCGCTGTCTCTCTATCTCACTCGCTGTCTCTCTATCTCACTCGCTGTCTCTCTATCTCACTCGCTGTCTCTCTATCTCACTTGCGGTCTCTCTATCTCACTCGCTGTCTCTCTCTCACTCGCTGTCTCTCTCTCACTCGCTGTCTCTCTATCTCACTCGCTGTCTCTCTCTCTCTCTCTCACGCGCTGTCTCTCTCTCACTCGCTGACTCTCTATCTCACTCGCTGTCTCTCTATCTCACTCGCTGTCTCTCTTTCTCACTCGCTATCTCTCTAACTCACTTGCTGTCTCTCTATCTCACTCGCTATCTCTCTATCTCACTCGCTGTCTCTCTATCTCACTCGCTGTCTCTCTAACTCACTCGCTGTCTCTCTATCTCACTCGCTGTCTCTCTATCTCACTCGCTGTCTCTCTATCTCACTCGCTGTCTCTCTATCTCACTCGCTGTCTCTCTATCTCACTCGCTGTCTCTCTATCTCACTCGCTGTCTCTCTATCTCACTCGCTGTCTCTCTTTCTCACTCGCTGTCTCTCTCTCTCTCTCACTCGCTGTCTCCCTATCTCACTCGCTGTATCTCTATCTCACTCGCTATCTCTCTATCTCACTCGCTATCTCACTCGCTGTATCTCTATCTCGCTCGCTGTCTCTCTATCTCACTCGCTATCTCACTCGCTGTATCTCTATCTCACTCGCTGTCTCTCTATCTCACTCGCTGTCTCTCTATCTCACTCGCTATCTCACTCGCTGTATCTCTATCTCACTCGCTGTCTCTCTATCTCACTCGCTGTATCTCTATCTCACTCGCTGTCTCTCTATCTCACTCGCTGTCTCTCTATCTCACTCGCTGTCTCCCTATCTCACTCGCTGTATCTCTATCTCACTCGCTATCTCACTCGCTGTCTCTCTATCTCACTCGCTGTCTCTCTATCTCACTCGCTGTCTCTCTATCTCACTCGCTGTCTCTATCTCACTCGCTGTCTCTCTATCTCACTCGATGTCTCTCTATCTCACTCGCTGTATCTCTATCTCACTCGCTGTATCTCTATCTCGCTCGCTGTCTCTCTATCTCGCTCGCTATCTCACTCGCTGTATCTCTATCTCACTCGCTGTCTCTCTATCTCACTCGCTGTATCTCTATCTCACTCGCTGTCTCTCTATCTCACTCGCTGTCTCTCTATCTCACTCGCTGTCTCTATCTCACTCGCTGTCTCCCTATCTCACTCGCTGTATCTCTATCTCACTCGCTATCTCACTCGCTGTCTCTCTATCTCACTCGCTGTCTCTCTATCTCACTCGCTGTCTCTATCTCACTCGCTGTCTCTCTATCTCACTCGCTGTCTCTCTATCTCACTCGCTGTATCTCTATCTCACTCGCTGTCTCTCTATCTCACTCGCTGTCTCTCTATCTCACTCGCTGTCTCTCTATCTCACTCGCTGTCTCTCTATCTCACTCGCTGTCTCTCTATCTCACTCGCTGTCTCTCTATCTCACTCGCTGTCTCTCTATCTCACTCGCGGTCTCTCTATCTCACTCGCTGTCTCTCTATCTCACTCGCTGTCTCTCTATCTCACTCGCGGTCTCTCTATCTCACTCGCTGTCTCTCTATCTCACTCGCTGTCTCTCTATCTCACTCGCTGTCTCTCTCTCTCTCACGCGCTGTCTCTCTCTCTCTCTCTCACTTGCTGACTCTCTATCTCACTCGCTGTCTCTATCTCACTCGCTATCTCTCTATCTCACTCGCTATCTCTATCTCACTTGCTGTCTCTCTATCTCACTCGTTATCTCACTCGCTGTCTCTATCTCACTCGCTGTCTCTATCTCTCTCCCTCACTCGCTGTCACTCTCTCTCACTCGCTGACTCTCTATCTCACTCGCTGTCTCTCTATCTCACTCGCTGTCTCTCTATCTCACTCGCTGTCTCTCTATCTCACTCGCTGTCTCTCTATCTCACTCGCTGTCTCTCTATCTCACTCGCTGTCTCTCTCTCTCTCACTCGCTGTCTCTCTTTCTCACTTGCTGTCTCTCTATCTCACTCGATATCTCACTCGCTATCTCTCAATCTCACTCGCTGTCTCTCTATCTCACTCGCTGTCTTTCTATCTCACTCGCTGTCTTTCTATCTCACTTGCTGTCTCTCTATCTCACTCGCTGTCTCTCTATCTCACTCGCTATCTCACTCGCTGTATCTCTATCTCACTCGCTGTATCTCTATCTCACTCGCTGTCTCTCTATCTCACTCGCTGTATCTCTATCTCACTCGCTGTCTCTCTATCTCACTCGCTGTCTCTCTATCTCACTCGCTGTCTCCCTATCTCACTCGCTGTATCTCTATCTCACTCGCTATCTCACTCGCTGTCTCTCTATCTCACTCGCTGTCTCTCTATCTCACTCGCTGTCTCTCTATCTCACTCGCTGTCTCTCTATCTCACTCGCTGTCTCTCTATCTCACTCGCTGTCTCTATCTCACTCGCTGTCTCTCTATCTCACTCGCTGTCTCTCTATCTCACTCGCTGTATCTCTATCTCACTCGCTGTCTCTCTATCTCACTCGCTGTCTCTCTATCTCACTCGCTGTCTCTCTATCTCACTCGCTGTCTCTCTATCTCACTCGCTGTCTCTCTATCTCACTCGCTGTCTCTCTATCTCACTCGCTGTCTCTCTATCTCACTCGCTGTCTCTCTATCTCACTCGCTGTCTCTCTATCTCACTCGCTGTCTCTCTATCTCACTCGCTGTCTCTCTATCTCACTCGCGGTCTCTCTATCTCACTCGCTGTCTCTCTATCTCACTCGCTGTCTCTCTATCTCACTCGCGGTCTCTCTATCTCACTCGCTGTCTCTCTATCTCACTCGCTGTCTCTCTATCTCACTCGCTGTCTCTCTCTCTCTCACGCGCTGTCTCTCTCTCTCTCTCTCTCACTCGCTGACTCTCTATCTCACTCGCTGTCTCTATCTCACTCGCTATCTCTCTATCTCACTCGCTATCTCTATCTCACTTGCTGTCTCTCTATCTCACTCGTTATCTCACTCGCTGTCTCTATCTCACTCGCTGTCTCTATCTCTCTCCCTCACTCGCTGTCACTCTCTCTCACTCGTTGACTCTCTATCTCACTCGCTGTCTCTCTATCTCACTCGCTGTCTCTCTATCTCACTCGCTGTCTCTCTATCTCACTCGCTGTCTCTCTATCTCACTCGCTGTCTCTCTATCTCACTCGCTGTCTCTCTCTCTCACTCGCTGTCTCTCTTTCTCACTTGCTGTCTCTCTATCTCACTCGATATCTCACTCGCTATCTCTCAATCTCACTCGCTGTCTCTATCTCACTCGCTGTCTCTCTATCTCACTCGCTGTCTTTCTATCTCACTCGCTGTCTTTCTATCTCACTCGCTGTCTCTCTATCTCACTCGCTGTCTCTCTATCTCACTCGCTGTCTCTCTATCTCACTCGCTGTCTCTCTATCTCACTCGCTGTCTCTCTATCTCACTCGCTGTCTCTCTATCTCACTCGCTGTCTCTCTGTCTCACTCGCTGTCTCTCTGTCTCACTCGCTGTCTCTCTGTCTCACTCGCTGTCTCTCTGTCTCACTCGCTGTCTCTCTGTCTCACTCGCTGTCTCTCTGTCTCACTCGCTGTCTCTCTGTCTCACTCGCTGTCTCTCTCTCTCACTCACTGTTTGTCTCTCTCTCTTTCTCTCTTTCTCTCTTTTTCTTTTTCTCTTTCTCTCTCTCTTTCTCTCTTTCTCTTTCACCCTGTGATTCAAACTTGGTTGTTCACCATGACGCGATCTTCAGCTTTGCATGTGCACTGTATACAGTCCCTGAGATGGAAACTAAAAGTCCCCAAGTAGTTGCAATCCATGCACACTTGGAGATGAAGCCTCTTTGGGAAGAGTTCCACCAACTGGGCACCGAAATGATTGTGACAAAAGCCGGCAGGTAAGGGTTGAGGAAAAGTGCAAGAAGTTCCTGGCAATTTAGTTTTAAAACTTAATGTTTTTATTTATTTCTTACAATACTTTAATTGGCTGCCGTGCAGATGTAATGAGAAAACCCAAGTTTCATTCCAGTAGTTATATTCTCCAATACAGCTGAATGAGGCATTATTAATGATTTGGACTCAAAGAATCTGGAAACCGAACTGGAGTTGGAAGAAAATATAGCAAATGGCACCGTTGGATTGTCGGTAAAACTCTACTCGCTCACTAACTTTGGAGAGAGGTGATCTGCCTGCCACCATCATACTAAAATACCCAATTTGGTGTCTGTCTGTCTTTGCAATCTGTCCAATTGTCCAATCTCCACCAAACTTGCAAGGAGTACTAAGGGTCATAAAACAAAGGTTATAACTACTTTGGTTGCCCCCTCATTCTCCAGGGGTTCCAAAGGTGGGGCCGATGCGAATTCTCGGCTTAACTGTGTATTGTGTAGCGCCACTCCTGGTAGTGGTGGGAGAGGGTATTACAAGTGCTGTTACACACACTTCTATACTTATATACACACATACATACACACACACAAGACTGATCGAGGCCTGAAGGCCGATGATTTATCTGGTTTTATCCGGGGTAAAATTTTCAATCCAAACAGCCCTTGACCTTTTTTTTTTGTATACAAGATCGAGGCTCGTGTAAGAGATCGAGGCATCAATCACAAAAAAAAAAACGGACACACAAAACGTACAATAAAGGGAGCAGGAGACAACATGGAGAGAGAGAGGGAAGCACACAAGTAGAACAGCAGAGAACAGGGACATCGGGAGATCTGTGGGAGGGAGAGGGCTTGGGGGGAGAGGGCATGGGAAGGGGGGAGGGGAATAATAAAATAAATAAAAAACACCTTTAGAGGCCATTTTTTCCCCGCAAAGCGGGGGTTGGCCTTTTTCGGGGACCGTGGTTGTTGTTGTTTTTTGGTCCCCTTTTTGAAGCAATGTTTTACGGCCGGATGCCCTTCCTGCCGCCAACCCTTTTTGTCGCCTTTTTACGACAAGCAGGGAATTACCAGTGAACTGGTACTCAAGGGGAATGGGAGAGGTAAAAAAAAAACAACACAGGGACACTGCCAGGACTTCCAGGAAAGAAGTTGGTATTTCAAAAAAGTGGATCTGGGGTGAATTAACGGGGGTAGAAAAGATCAAGGTTTTGGATGGGGGAAGATAAGAGATGGTGGTGAACAGGTGTTTATTCTGGATGAAATAGGAGGCCATGCAAAGTTTGCTTGTACTGGTTCCTGCAGGGTCCGGATGCATAAACGAACAAACAAACGTTATTTTTATATTAGATCAAGAGAACAACTTAGTCTGTTTAAACCAGAGCTGCCCACATATAATGAAGAGTTTGTTGGGGGGTATTTGGCAATGTGATTGGGTCCATGTGCCTACCGACATATACCACTTGCTACAATCATGTTGTCGGACATTGTCGGTCGATTTGGAGTGAAACATCTTTTCTCCTCGTTATCTCATATTTTGCCCTTGTCTTATTCAGTTCTAACCTCTCCTCTCCATCTTCCTAGGCGTATGTTCCCCACGTTCCAAGTCCGTCTTGGGGGGATGTTTCCTCAGGCCGAGTACGTCCTGCTCATGGATTTTGTGCCATGTGACGACAAACGTTACAGGTAAATCAACCTTCACTTCACTTCGTACCGTTCCATCCGGCAGCATTCTTGCTGATTCCTACCACTCTCACATTTCACCTACCCCTGCAACATTGAAGTTTTTTCCTTGCTCTTACTTCCCTAATCTTCCTCTTCATTGCTTGCAAAGATCTCCCTTTGGGTTGATGACTCATGATACCCACGCCAGAGGAGAGGGCATTGCATTTGAGTCTTTGTTTGTCTGTCTGTTTGTCCGCACAGAATAAATATGATTTTCTCTGCAATCGTTGGTCCGATTGACAGGAAATTTTCACCGTAGGTGCAGCTCCACATGTAGAATTTTAAATGATAATTATGACGTCATAGGTCACCTGATTCGGCCGCCATCTTGGAAAAACCGAAAAAAAATTGCACCTCTATATCTCCGAAAGCACTGAATAGAAAAAATTGAGCCATGGCTCATTGTAAAGAACTCTCCATGGGGAATAAAATGTGTTAATGATGATGTCATATGTGCCTCCATTATGACGTCATAATTCGACAAGTACAAAACTTCATCCAATCAAGATGAAATTCCTTGAGCGTCATGTAGGCATAAATTGGTGGAGAAAAAAATAATGATGACGTCATCGGTCACGTGGTTCGGCCGCCATATTTGTTTTAACACAAAAGCCTTAAAAACCACTGAAAACACATCCTGGCGAAGGTCTGCAATCTGATTGATCTTCCTTGTTGTTAATTGAATTTCCTCCCATTTGGATCATTTCTCCTTGTGAATGGTTAATTCACTCCCTGCCATGTACTGACGATGTAATCATTTCGCTTGCCTGCCAACTTTACTCCTTTATTTAATATTTATATTGCTTATCTACCTTTATTGCCATTCAAATTTCCTAGTTTTATTATTTTTTTACAATTGTTCCTAGTTAGAGAAGCTTTTGTATTTTGAGTACCAATTGTGTAAGAGTGATTCTGACAAGCCTTTCAGCATAGCTCTCGCTATGGTTACTAAATCTGCGATCAGGTGTTTAATTGACTAAAGAGTGGACAATGATAGACTGAAATTCGATTGTTTCCTGCTCAATGCGATATTTTATGGACTGGTTATCGATATTGGCTTTTAGGTGATGATCCATGATGAGATCTTTTAGATGGTGGTCCATGGTACCTTTATGGTGATGTTGCACAATACTGACGAGTAAATGTTGTTAAATCTTACGTTATACACCTTCTCTCTACCACCACTGCAGGTATGCATTCCATAGTTCAGCATGGCTTGTGGCTGGGCGTGCAGATCCTCCTCTTCCTGGTCGTGTGCACGTACACCCTGACTCCCCCGCGCGTGGATCGGCATGGATGCGCCAAGTGGTCTCATTTGACCGGCTCAAGGTCACCAACAATCTTTTGGATGACAATGGACATGTAGGTGTGCTTATCTCTATATTTATTTTTCCGTCTGTGTGTACTGTCACATCAGGTCCGCTGATGCACACTGTCTGAGCCGGAGGTCAAGTCGAATAGCCAAACGATCTTTACAACTAGCTGCGAACGGACGGTGATTGTATTTATATCCACACCAATAGCAGGAATCTTTGCTACAATCTAATATCTCCCCAAGGTCATTCAATATGGCTGTAATCCGGTGGTCTATGTCGTACAACGGACTCAAAAGGCAGGAAGATGCTTCTTATAAATATCCGTTTATTTGTAAGGAATGACACAGAGAACAGATATGGTGGACAAAGACAACGAATAAGGGATGGGACGATGCTAACTTAATGTACAAATGAACGAATTCTCCTATAGCGCCAATTTACCCGTCTCACATGAACAAAGGGGACAGGTGAGGACTTCGGCAAATGCACGGCATGTTAACAGGCATTGGGTGCCTCTGTAGCACTCCGACACAACAGGGACGATACCGTCGAGTCTCCTGGTGGTGAATGGCGAGTCAGACTGGGCATCCCTCGAAGACGGAGAGCAGAATGCCGGGCAGCGAGTCCAGCTCCGAGAACGTTTGGGGCCAAGACAAGTGAGAAGGGCGAGGTCTGGATCAAGAGAGATTGTGAGAAGACAGACAGAGACACAGAGACAGAGACAGAGACAGAGACAGAGACAGAGACTGAGTGAGACTGAGTGCATGTGTGGATATGATGCCCTTCCAGCATGCGGCTGATCATGTAGTTGGCCATCCTGCTGCGTGGCGCAGCGCGGCGCCTCTGCTAAAGTAAAGTGACCTGCCTCTGCCCACTATGCAGCTCATTACATCAGCTAGTGCATGGTCTTGTGGCAGCTAGTGAGAGCAGGTGGGGTTCCTACAGCACATGTGTACCACTTTACATGCCTGTTGTACTCACCTCAAGTCCTTCACCTGGAGACGTCCTTACCCTATACTACTACGAACGATAGATGCTCATTGCCACCTCAGTGCACATATTACACATGACTTACCTCTGACATGTCCATAGTACAGTATAGTAGTAAATGTACCCTATGTGATGCACACTGTCCATACTATTCTTTTCAAATTATACCTACTAGCAACGGTACCCGCCCTATGGGCAGGGCTTCAAATTCAATTGGGAGGCCCAAATGAAAAGGCAAAATATCAGAAATTGAAGGCTTTTTATTTTATTTTAAACGATTCATATAAACATCCGTTAAATCATATGACACGCAAATCATCAAAATCTAAACAGTACATGGCGCCTATTTTGAAAAAAGATTGAATTCTGCAAAACCGAAGCGGCCGCTACACGTCTTTCTCAGTCGCACGTTTATGTGTGAAGAGTGCGCGCCAAATCTGTAACACGGAAGCGGCCGCTACACATCTTTCTCAGTCGCACGTTTATGTGTGAAGAGTGCGCGCCGAATCTGTAACACGGAAGCGGCCGCTACACCTGTTTCTCAGTCGCTTTGCACACGCTGCCGTGTTACTTCGTAGCCGCACATTTATATAGCAAGAGTTCGTCAGGAGTCGATCTACTCTCTCCTGGTACGTAGAATAACAGTATTTGTAGAATTTCAACAAAAGCCACATCACTGTTCATATCGGTAAATATTATTCCATCTTGTTTGGAAAAACTGGAAAATTGAAAAACTTGGAAAAATTGGCAAAACAATATAGCCTATTTTACTCCCAGGGGGTCCGAGGATTACCCACCCAAAATATCGTTGCGATCAGTTGAGCCGTTTTTGCGGTACCTTCGAACGGACAGACGGACATTTGGTGAATTGTAGAAGATGCCCCCCCCCACCCCCACCCCTTACCCTCCTTCCACGTGACACTACATTTAATTTTTATTGTATTATAGCTCTGATATGCTGCTTCTGCAGATCATTTTGAACTCCATGCAGCGCTATCAGCCTCGTCTGCACGTGGTCTGGGTTGACCGAAGAAGAGACGGAGCACGATATGCAAACCAGAACTTCTGCACCTTCGTATTTCCAGAAACAAGATTCACTGCTGTTACCGCTTATCAGAATCACAGGGTCAGACACTTTTATTACAAATATCTTATTACATTTCGTCACAATGAAGATCAATTGAGTCATCCTCATATACAATCTGGAATTGCACAGGCCAGAGAGCATTTATGATGATTTGACCTTTC
Source organism: Myxine glutinosa (assembly GCF_964187855.1). Lineage (NCBI taxonomy): Eukaryota > Metazoa > Chordata > Myxini > Myxiniformes > Myxinidae > Myxine > Myxine glutinosa. The sequence continues at coordinate 30,234,121 of NC_136268.1, forward strand.
ATCACAGATAACACAGCTGAAGATTGCAAGCAACCCCTTTGCCAAGGGCTTCAGAGATTGTGATGCAGACGACTGGTGAGACTTTGGAAAGTGTACATGTTGGCATTTTGGGGAGGATGATGACCATCGGATGGTGGTCTGGGGGTTTCAAGTCTGTCTATTTATTACTTCCTCCACCGAAAGTGGACAGAGGTCATATTTTCACCACTGTCTGTCTGTCTGCTTGTTTGTCTGATTGCTTATGAGCAGGATATCTCAAAAAAGGTATGGATGGATTTGGATGGAATTTGGTGGACAGTTTGGGTGTGTGATAAGGACGTATTGAGTAGACTTTGGTGAAGATCCAGACCCGGATACTGGTCTATAATTTTAAAAGTGATTCTTCACCATTGAGAGACAGGGCCAACAACGATATTTCGCAGGATATTTCAAAAAGTTGTGGATGAATTATGACAAACCTTGGTAGATGAGTTGGGTAAGTTGGTGAGATAAACGAGCAAATTAGATTTTGGTGTGTGACAAGGCCGAATGCCACAAATCCGGCCTATCAGTTGGATACAAAATGTAAACTGTTCAGCCTAGCGTAAGTATGCACTCTCCCGAGTGTCGTTCTAGTTCTTTTAGTACCGTTCTTGTCTCCCGAGTGTCGTTCTAGTTCTTTTAGTACCGTTCTTGTCTCCCGAGTGCCGCATTTAGGGGGAAAGAGGAGGGGAGACTAAAATGAGAAAATTCAAATTGAGAAAAGGAAAAGAAGGATTGGAGGAAAGACAAGACAGGGTTGGGCAGTATGGAAGGAGTGGGAAGGGAAGAGAAGATGGGAGTAAGGGAAGAGAAGGGAAGGAACATAGATGGGGGAGGGGGTGAAAACTTTCAGGACTCTGAGAATGGCATCGTCTTTTGAAAGGTCTGGGACATAAAAGTTTAATCTTCCTTAATTTGGTCCAGAATATAGCTCAAATAAAGCTTAATTTTTTTAGTTAGCTCATCAATTTGAGAATAAGAAGGGGATGGGATGGAGAGATGACATGGAAGAAGGCAAGTGGCGGAATGAGAAGGGGATGTAGGAAATATCTTATACATCTGCCTTACGTTTCCCTTCCTTTCGAGCTTTCCAAGGTGTCCACAGAACCGGAAGGATGTACTTAGTAAGCTGAATGTACTTTCACTGTTCGTTTACACCAATCCTAACATCTTATGAAATAAGCCTGGTGTTGGCTTAGCGGTTAGGGTGCCGGCTTGGGATCCTCGGATCCTGGGTTTGAATCCCGGTCGATCGCTGAATTAACACCAGGGGAGTTGACTCAGCCTGTCATCCTTCTGAGGTCGGCAAATTGAGCACCAGTTCACTGGTGATTCCCTGTGTATCGCAAGAGGCGACCAACAGGGTTGGGGGCAGGAAGGGCATCCGGCCGCAAAACATTGCTTCAAAAAGGGGACCACGGTACCCAAAAAAGGCCAACCCCTGCTCTACGGGGGGAAAAAATGGCCTCTGAAGGCGGTTCTTCTAACATCTTATGACATACTAAATAAAACAAAAGGAAAGACTCTGGTGTAGTTTAAACTTACCATGAAGCTCTTTTTCACAGGCCGCGTGTGCCTCACCGTGCTGGGCTCTCTGCCACGCTGAATACACTTCCTTTGAAACTGAGAGACAAACCAGGTAAGTATATCCACATGTCGATTTGATTTGTTGACAGAGATAGACAATGTGGTCAGAGAAAGACTATGATTTTGTTTAGGAAAACATGGCACATCGACTCTGCTAATCTAGTAATAAACAAGCAAGACCAGATCCGGTCTCATGAAGCAGGTGAAATGCCACGTGGGTGTGAACAACTGATACTGTACAATGAAGTGTGTGTGTGTGTGTGTGTGTGTGTGTGTGTGTGTGTGTGTGTGTGTGTGTGTTTGTGTGTGTGTACTTACAGTGCCTTCAGAGAGTATTCACACCTCTTGACTTTTTCACATTTTGTTGTCACAGCCTGAATTTAAAACGGATTAAACTGAGATTTTTTTTGTCACTGATCTACACATAATACCCCATAATGTCAAAGTGGATGTTTTTCTTGGTTTTTTTAGAATGTTTTACAAAATAATTAAAAATGAAAAGCTGAAAATGTCTTGTGTCAACAAGTATTCAGCCCCTTTGCTATGACATTCCAAATAGAGCTCAGGTGCATCCATTGTCCCTTATCACCCTTGAGATGTCTCTACAACTTGATTGGTGTCCACCTGTGGCCAATTCAATTGAATAGACATGATTTATTAAGAAACTCACCTTTCTGTATAAGGTCCCACAGTTGACGGTGCATGTCAGAGCAGAAACTCTACCATGATGTCCAAGGAACTGTCCATAGAACTCCGAGATAGAATTGTGAGGAGGCATAGATCTGGGGAAGGGTATAAAAAATTTCTAGAGTGTTGAAAGTTCCCTAGAGCACAGTGAGCTCCATCATTTAGGAAATGGAAAGAATATGGAACTACCCAGACTCTTCCTAGAGATGTCCGACCAAACTGAACAACCGGATGTCCGACCAAACTGAGCAACTGGATGTCCGACCAAACTGAGCAACTGGGCAAAAAGGACCTTGGTCAGAGAGATGACCAATAACCCAATGACCACTATGACAGAACTACAGTTCCTTGGCTGAAATGGGAGAACCTGCCAGAAGGACAAAAGTTTGCAGCACTTCACAAATCTAGGCTTTATGAGAGAGTGGCCAGATGGAAGCCTCTCCTGAGTAAAAGGCAAATGGCAGCATGCCTGGAATTTGTAAAAAGGCAGTGAAAGACTCTGAACATGAGACAAAATATTCTTTGGTCTGATTAAACTAAAATTGAACTCTCTGGCCTGAATGAAAAGCGCTACGTCGGGTGGAAAGTGAGCACAGCTCATTACTCATCAATTCTGAAACTCCCCAAATCCAGATGTGCAAAGCTGGTACCCAAGAATACCCAAGGAGACTCGAAGCTGTAATCACTGCCAAAGGGGCTTCTACGAACTATTGACTCAGGGGGCTGAATACTTATGGAAATAAATGAGATATTTCTGCATTTTATTTTCAATAAAACTCTTTTTTTTAATTTCTAAAAATATGTTTAGATTTGACATTATGAGGTATTTTGTGGAGATCAGTGTCAAAAAATTCTGATTTTGATTAATTTTTAATTGAGGCTGTAACACAACAAAATGTGAAAACGTCAAGGGGTGTGAATACTTTCTGAAGGCACTGTATATTCCCAATTCACTTTTCTAGTTGTAGTGAAACATCTTTGACACCTTTACCAAACTTGAGCTAAAAAGTTGCAATAACAGCCCAACTTAACCCTCTTGACCTAAATCAATGATCCTATTGATTTCCCTCCCAAACCCATACCCATACCAGAGGAGCGAATGAGAGACTACAACAGCAACTCCCATTCAGTTATCCCCACATCACTGAATGATCCACTAGCTCCATTTGTGGCCTACACCAGACTTGCTGCTTATGCCAGAGCTGACAGCCAGACGACCTTCGGCATTGCTAAGCACCCAAACTCCACATATCTTGGGTCTGGCTTGTCCTACACCTCTTCGTCATCCGGTTACCCCAGCAGCAGTGCAACTTACGAATTCAGGCCTCAATGAACACGAGCACCAAGACCCGATTGCAGAATAACTGTGCATTTTGAAACAATTCTTGCCTGGCTTTCCTTTACCTCTCCATGTTTGTTCCTTTTTGTTCAATTGTCCCATTGTGTATGGTCAATTGCTCTTTCTTTTGCATTTCCTCTTCTGCCACAATCAACCTCCAACCCTTCTCTATATAGTATTTTAGCTTCTCTTTATAGTATTTTAGCTTCTCTATATAGTATTTTAGCTTCTCTTTCTCTGTATAGCATTTTGCAAGTCTGTCACTTATCTTTGATTGCCTTCCTACCCCCACTCTACCCCCCTCTTCACCCTATCCTATTCACCACCAAACCCCTATCCGATTTTTACTCCCACCAGGGAGTAATGCATTCGATCGTGTCCGTCCGTGTGTGTGTTCGTGTGTTTGTGAACAAGATATCTGGGAAAGTTCTGAACGGATTTGGATGAAAGTTGGTGGGATGATTGCCCTTGGGATAAGGAAGAATTGATTCGTTTTTGGTGAAGCTCAGGATATTATTCCGGATCCAGGAATCTTTTTTGAAAAAAATTTTGGCAAAGATTTTTTCTGTTTTACTGCATTAAAGCTTTTATTCTTATTCTTAAATGATGTTTTTCTCCTCTAATTCCGAGATATATCAAAATAAATTATCTGACAGTTAGGGCTTACTTTCTTTTTCATTTATTGTTTTGGGGAGAGGGGATGTTAAACAAAACGTATTATTCCAACTTGACCCACGGCGGGAGTATGCGCTCTACTGAGTGGCGTTCTAGTTTTTTTCTGTGATCACGACCAATATATTGCTCTTCCCTGGCCTGCCCCCCCCCCCCCCTTCCCACCCTCCTTGGTAATCACTTGATTGGAAAGCAAATGATCATGCTATTTAGGAAATAAAGAGCATGTCACAATCATAATTTGTTTTGTTTACCTTCTCTAACTTCTTATTGAACATTGCTTGTCTAAAGGTCACACAGGTGCTTGAACCAGTTGCAACATTTAAGGTTCATATGTTGCCCTCCTCTCCCCTGGGTCAAGCAATGGCCTTGAGGTGAGTACGGTGGACGAGCATCCCAGAGGTTATGGCTTCAGATCTAGCTCAAGGGAACAATATGAAGGAGTCGAGTTCCAAGCTTTTGGTTTACAGAAGTTATCAGATTGTCGGTAATAACCCCCCAGTGGTGCACTTATGCCCTTCAGAGAGGGGAATAGTCTACCTGCCTCACACCTGTTCTGCTCTAAATATGATGCCATTTCACACATTATGGTTGACTCCTTTGAGACAAGATATTTCCCGTTTTTTTTTTTTTGCATTTTGACATGTTTTCTAGTTTACCTTTCGAGCTTTTGTGATGAAATTTCCAACAAACTCATGAGAATACTAGCAGAAGTACCCGGCGTTGCTGGGCAGGGGAGGGGGAGGGCAGGGGTGGAAGGGGAGGGGCGGGGGAAGGAGGGGGGAGGGGGAGGGGGAAGGGAGGGGTGGAGGGGGAGGGGGGAAGAGGGGGAATGGGGTGGAGGAGGGGAAGAGGGCAGAGGGGGAAAGGGGGGGTGGATGGGGAGGAGGAGGGGGGAAGGGGAGGGAGGGTGGAAAGGGAGTGGGGGGGAAGGGGACTGGAGGGGAGGGGGGCAGGGGGGATTCTTCTCAAATGCGCTAAGTTAAATATGAATAAAAAATATGGATCTCGTCATCGGAGGTCATTTTTAGGTGGGCCATGTCCTTCCCAGGCCCAATGGCCATGTCTATGCCAAAAATCAAGTACGTGAGCGAGTCTGGCGGCGAGGATGGAACATCACGTGATCGCTCTGAGCGAATCAGCGAGCTTCTCTGGCACAGGCTGAGATTCAGTGTATAATGTTCCTCGCTGAAATGCGCTAAGTTAAATATTAATAAAAAATATGGATCTCGTCATCGGAGGTCATTTTTAGGTAGGCCATGTCCTTCCCAGGCCCAATGGCAATGTCTATGCCAAAAATCAAGTATGTGAGCCTCTCCGTTTAGGAGTCTATAGGTAACACACACACACACACACACACACACAAACACAAACTGTGTTTTATTTATATAGATTATAAAAGCCTACCCGTCTCTTTGCTGACGGAACCATTAGTCATTACATCTCTTTCTGCTGGAAGGGAGGGAGAGAAAAAGGAGGGGGAGGAGGGGAGTGAAGGGGGAGGAATATCTTTTATATCTTTTGAAGGGGGCTTTGACAGGCCCCTCCATTTTTGGGGGGTGGAAGGGGAGGGGGAGGGGAGAAGGGGAGGAAGACGAATTTACCTGTGCAAAGAGTGCTTTAATCTCAGCATTTCCCAGGTAAAGAAAGACATTGTAATACCCTCTCTCTGCCACCATCAATAGGTTGAACTACACAGTACACATATACATAGATAATTTACACCCCCTCCTGTCCCCCACATACTTGTGTGAGGTTGCGGCCACATAGCTTATATTACACCCCCCCTCGCACCCCCCTTATGTTACACCCCCCCCCCCCCCCCCCCCCTTTGACAGCCCCACACAAAGTTGTATTTGACCTGAGTTTGGAGTTTGTAACTTAAAATATATTGCCATGCAAAAGGAACAAAGGCAGACAGACAGAGAAAGCCACAGAAAGACAATTGCATATACAGTATATATATATATATATACATACACATGGAGAACATAAATTCACAAAATTTACAATTTTTTTTGATTTAGTTGTTTTCATCAAGTTTAGTTCCAGTACAAAGCAGACGTGGATGGGCTTTATATTTTGGGATGCTTTCTCGTTCTGACTGTTGGTTCTGCACATATAAAAATAGGACCACGGGTCCTGAGGCTCAACTGGATCAGGAGCAACATTCAATGATGTCATAAAATATCAAAATGTTCATGCGCAGAATTTGGTCATGTGATTAGTTGGCTGGAAGCTGTTTCAATGCCAATTACAGTGAAACATGTTTACAGGTCATATTTTTACACGTTTACAGGTCATGTTTTTACACGTTTACAGGTCATATTTTTACACGTTTACAGGTCATGTTTTTACACGTTTACAGGTCATGTTTTTACATGTTTACAGGTCGTGCTTTTACATGTTTACAGGTCATGTTTTTACACGTTTACAGGTAATGTTTTTACACGTTTACAGGTCATGTTTTTACACGTTTACAGGTAATGTTTTTACACATTTACAGGTCGTGTTTTTACACGTTTACAGGTCATGTTTTTACACGTTTACAGGTCGTGTTTTTACACGTTTACAGGTCATGTTTTTACACGTTTACAGGTCGTGTTTTTACACGTTTACAGGTCATGTTTTTACACATTTACAGGTCGTGTTTTTACACGTTTACAGGTCGTGTTTTTACACGTTTACAGGTCATATTTTTACACGTTTACAGGTCGTTTTAACAGGTTTACAGGTCGTTTTAACAGGTTACAGGTCATGTTTGTACAGGTTAAGGTCATGTTTTTACATGTTACAGGTCATGTTTTTTACATGCTACAGGTCATGTTTTTACATGTTTACAGGTCATGTTTTTACACGTTTACAGGTCATGTTTTTACACATTTACAGGTCATGTTTTTACACGTTTACAGGTCGTGTTTTTACACGTTTACAGGTCGTGTTTTTACACATTTACAGGTCATGTTTTTACACGTTTACAGGTCGTGTTTTTACACATTTACAGGTCATGTTTTTACACGTTTACAGGTCATGTTTTTACACGTTTACAGGTCGTGTTTTTACACATTTACAGGTCATGTTTTTACACGTTTACAGGTCGTGTTTTTACACATTTACAGGTCATGTTTTTACACGTTTACAGGTCGTGTTTTTACACGTTTACAGGTCGTTTTTACACGTTTACAGGTCATGTTTTTACACGTTTACAGGTCGTCTTTTTACACGTTTACAGGTCATATTTTTACACGTTTACAGGTCGTTTTAACAGGTTTACAGGTCGTTTTAACAGGTTACAGGTCATGTTTGTACAGGTTAAGGTCATGTTTTTACATGTTACAGGTCATGTTTTTTACATGCTACAGGTCATGTTTTTACATGTTTACAGGTCATGTTTTTTTACACCTTTACAGGTCATCTTTTTACACGTTTACGGGTCATGTTTTTACACGTTTACAGGTCGTGTTTTTACAAGTTTACAGGTCATGTTTTTACATGTTTACAGGTCGTGTTTTTACACGTTTACAGGTCATGTTTTTACACGTTTACAGGTCATGTTTTTACACGTTTACAGGTCGTGTTTTTACACATTTACAGGTCATGTTTTTACACGTTTACAGGTCATGTTTTTACACGTTTACAGGTCATGTTTTTACACGTTTACAGGTCATGTTTTTACACGTTTACAGGTCGTGTTTTTACAAGTTTACAGGTCATGTTTTTACATGTTTACAGGTCGTGTTTTTACACGTTTACAGGTCATGTTTTTACATGTTTACAGGTCGTGTTTTTACACGTTTACAGGTCGTGTTTTTACACGTTTACAGGTCATGTTTTTACACGTTTACAGGTCATGTTTTTACACGTTTACAGGTCGTGTTTTTACATGTTTACAGGTCGTGTTTTTACACGTTTACAGGGCATGTTTTTACACGTTTACAGGTCATGTTTTTACACGTTTACAGGTCATGTTTTTACACGTTTACAGGTCGTGTTTTTACACGTTTACAGGTCATGTTTTTACATGTTTACAGGTCGTGTTTTTACACGTTTACAGGTCATGTTTTTACACGTTTACAGGTCATGTTTTTACACGTTTACAGGTCGTGTTTTTACATGTTTACAGGTCATGTTTTTACATGTTTACAGGTCGTGTTTTTACACGTTTACAGGTCATGTTTTTACACGTTTACAGGTCATGTTTTTACACGTTTACAGGTTTTTTTTTTTTTTTACACGTTTACAGGTCTTTTTTTCTTTTTTTACACGTTTACAGGTCGTGTTTTTGGCAATGGGCATGGCTGTGCTGCTGATGCAATGCCCCCTGTGGGTTAGGGCAGGGATTTTTCGCGTTTTAGGGCCGATTCCAACCCGTTAATGAGCGCAGATTTTGATGCAGTCGATACACCTTCCTTAGGCATTATATATGAAGCTTGTTTCCAAGGTTCATCAAAATCATGTGTTTGGTTCAAGCGATAATGACTAAAGTGTTAACAGACTCACTGACTGACTTACCGACGGACACTGCTGGATCGTATAAGCTCACCAGACTAAAGTGCAGGTGAGCTAAAAATGATTGTAATGTAACTAAACAGCCTCATGATTGATACTAACTGAACAAAGGTTACATAAGAAATCATGTACATTTTAATAATACACTCGTAATACTCATTACAATTTTAAAGTAACTTGCCTAATGTGACTTCAGAGATTGCTCCCTTTTGATGAGAGTGTCCATGACGAACTCAAGAGCAGTTTTATAATAAAAAACATCGATTTGGTTTTTCTTTAAAAAAATTAAGTTAAACTTTTCCGTTTGAGCCAGCATACAGGTACACAACCGCAGAAAATGCCGAGGACCAGGTGATTCTAAGCAATACGGTAAAAGTAGATTTTATTGAATATCCTTGCAAATGGTGATCGACTACACCCTAATCAGGGGACATGCTAAGAAAGGTACAAGTTCAGAAAGGTAATGGAGAGATAAGGAAAGATGACAAAGAAAACTTTGCTAGAATCAGATCAACCAAAAACTCAAAGTATCTTTTGCCAGTTCCTGCTCCGATACATCCACCGAACAGGTAGTCTGGCTAAGTAAGCACCTGGGAATCCAGCAACAATCCTTTGGCAAACATGTATGGTGATCAAGCAATATGTAGATCATGGCCATGATTAATCTGGAAGACTGATTGAAGACCATTCCTAACGTTCTACTAAAACCATAGTAAATGCACTGTATACTACACACACACACACACACACAAACACCAATGTGCCACTAATGGCTATAAAAATGCAAATCTACATCATAATGGCTCAGAATTTGCATCAACTACGGCCCTTGTCTAGTCAACAAAAAGGCAAGTCTTTTCCATATAGGAAATAGGAATCGTCAGTCATAAGACAGAGGAATGTTGTTTATCCTATAAAGGTCATTTATGGCTCGGAGAGTGGGTAGGGGTACAGTCTCGCGGACCCGTTCAAAATGTGTGGGTTCGTGTACGGTTTTCAGGCCCTGGATGGATATCAAAGACTCCATTGCATTTCTTACAATCGGGCCTTAAGGCTAGTGATGGATTGGAGCAAAGAAAGGTTAATGATACTGGGAGATGGTTTCTGTGAACACTGACCTGACGTTGAAACTAAGCATTAGGATGGTTCCTAAAAATGTTAGAAAACTCATGCTCCTAACACTTAAATTGTTTTGTATGTATGAAAAAACCCTTGTGGTGAAATGTTTAGCCATTTGGATTAAATGTAGGGGTTGCACACGGAGTTTGTAATTTCACATATTTGGCTCACATAAATGTTTGGAGTTGATTATTTATTCTCCACTGCTCTACTTGTGATTTTGACCATTACAATTGACCTATGACCTTGCTATGTACTGCACATTTTGAAGTTGTTTTATAAGTTAATTGAATACAGTACAGCTGTACTCTGGTGTATGGAGTTGGTCTCATTGAAGAGTACAATCGTCTCCTGCCAAGGGGTGAACAGCAAACCCAGTATCTGCTTCAAGTTGTGACAAAACATCGCAAGAGGTTTTCCGATTGCAGGAAATAAACGCTTATCGGGCACATACATTGAGTGGCGGGCCACCATGAGTCACTGTGCAACCCCTAAAACTTGATGTATTCAAAAAATATTTCACAGGCAGAAGTTTTACCTCAATACCAAAAAAATTAAAGGTTATGAGTAAAACCACTCAATTTTTTCCCCTTATGTAGCCAAGAACCACCATACTAAGCACGGATGCGGATGTCGTGAAACCAATCGCTGGGCGCTTCAATTCCCCGGACATTCCAACCAGTACGTAACCATTGTGTGGAATTTCTCGTCCCCACTTGACACTACAGAATAAATAATTATTTTCAAATTCGGCGAGTCAATGGCTGCACCCAATGGGATGAATGAGTGTTTTTCATTTACGACATTCTCTTAACCCAATAAAATGTTTTTTTTGGTTTTTTTCCCTCATTTCCTCTCGGTACATCTCGAAAATACTTTTTCGTCCCTTCTTCACATTTACCCAACTGCCTCATCCCTCCCCTCTCTTATTCTGTTATTATAATCCATTAATCAATTGCACAATTTGGTCTTTGACCCTTGATCTTTCCTCCCTAATCGTTGATCCAATCCCTTCCACCTTTGCCCTTTGATAAAAACTACGCAAGTCCTCCCTCCATCTTGTATCAAGACCACGTAAACCCTTCCTCCATTTTGGATCAAGACTACGTAAACCCTCCGTCCATCTTGGATCACGACTAGGTAAACCCTTCCTCCATCTTGGATCAAGACTAAGTAAACCCTTCCTCCATCTTGGATCAAGACCACATAAACCCTCCCTCCATCTTGGATCAAGACTAAGTAAACCCTTCCTCCATCTTGGATCAAGACTAAGTGAACCCTTCCTCCATCTTAGATCAAGACCACATAAACCCTCCCTCCATCTTGGATCAAGACCACATAAACTCTCCCTCCATCTTGGATCAAGCCCACATAAACTCACTCCACCCATATTTGACCCTTGATCTTGAATCCAATCCCTTCGATCTTTCACCTCGAACCATTGATACGGTCCCATACTTTAGGATCATCAACAACACGTCAACACCACCACATTTCCCACGGTAGTTATGAGATTGTAGTTGATAAAAGCCACCGTTTACCTCGTTCACCGATGGAGTCTGACACCCACCTTCACAGACAGGTATTTTAAGGCTGGTCTCCTACCCACATTGCTCATTAGGGTTCTACATGGCACATCCATGACAAATCCAGGTGTATTTGAAGACTGGAGTTATTTCTGTAACATTTCTACTAAAGAGACAACGTTACAGGATTTAATTGTAATTCACTACAACGTATTGTATTTGCTACCTTGTGCCATACTTACTATGAAAAACTCCCCATCATGATACATATATCATACATTATACCGATACGTGTCATTTCACCTCCGTCATCCCCATGCCAACACGTATTTTATTATTAAAACGTCATCTTCAATATTTATTTGAAAAATATTAATAAATTACCAAGTTGTCAATCATAAGCACCATAATGGATAGTTGTAATAAATATTAGAACGATAATATACAGAATGAAATAAATAATTAATAGGTATACGATTAAAAACGGAATCTCTTGATTTTGTGATTGTAGGCCTAACATGTTGAAATGGTTACTGGGTTACACATCTTCACCAATCATTTCATTCATGAGTCACAAAGCCGAGCACTTAGGCAAACCTAACGTTTGTTCATGGCGGCCGAGATGCAAAAAGCTGCGATTGATTCGAGAAAGACGCGTCGCAACACATCAAAGCCAATTTTGACCACTGCATCCATTAAGCCAAACAATGTCGGTTCAGCTGCCAAATTTAGTCCTACCATATGCCCTTGAACACACCGATACGTTTAACCGGTACACGAGAAAGAGGCCACAGGCTTCAGAATACAGTATATGATAGGCCTTTAGAATCTGGAGACAGTATCTCAGGCCGGGTGGCATAAGAGGCCTGAGGCCTATGTACCAGGCCTGAGGCCTTCCATGTAGTTCTGGAGGGCGGCTGGGTCCTTTAAGCCCATGTCCTTACATAGCCATTCCAGGTCAGCTACACTTGGTTCGCTTGGTAAACCATCTTGCATATACTCCGCTGACGATCTGTTACCGACACCGCCATTAAAGGTCGTAAAGTTGACTCTTTTCCGCTGGCTCGTTGGGGACTCGTTACCGTGGGGACAATTCGATCCTGGAAGTGACTGACCTCCATCTTCCTCCATCCCCTCGTTGCCCCCACGTCCGTCGTCACCCTCGACCCTTTGCTCTTGGTGGCCAGGGCCCGCGGAGATGTCGCGTCCCACCCACACAAGATCATGCGATCCAGGTGCATGTGGGTCAGAGTTCACGCCCTTGTGACGATATCGAAAAGCAAAGGTGGCACAGTTAATAATGAAAGCAAGAACAGCCAATGAAAAGAGAGCGAGAAGAGCATACATGGCCAGTTCCATTGCTCCTGCAGGCTTGGGCACCGAGCGCCATTCTTCTTCTTCTTCTTTCTCTCCACTGTCTTCATTCTCCTTCCATTCTTCTAACATACCCACCTCTTCACTCTGATTTACTTTTCCTTCTTTATCTACCTTTTCTCCCAAAATTACCATCTCCTCACTATCTTTTCCATCCTCAATTCTTTCTCTAGATCTTGCCAACTCTTCCATCATTCTATATTCCTCAGCAACTACCTCAACCGATACCAATAACCGCTCCTTTGCATCGCTTGACATTCTCCTTTCTTTTCCGTTTTCAGGTTCTCTTAACGACACATTAACCTCAGGCCCACTTAATTGCCCTTCACCAATTCCTCCAATATCCAATTTATCTCCAATTATGCCATCTCCATCGGTGACAATTCCATCGATTTTGATCCGTTCCTCACCAAATTTCCACTTTTCTCCATTGTCACTTCCGTTTACCTGAATCCCCTCTTCCTCCCTCATGATTTCTTCACCGTCTGTATCACTATACCACTCGCCATCTGGCAAACTCCCTCCTTCACCCACCTCCCCTTTTCTTCCATGTTCACTTTCAACTTCCTTTTCTCTCTCTTCCTGATTTTCTATTTTCCCCAAACCCTCCACCTGTCCTTCACCTCCAACTCCCTCAATGGAAGTTTCTTTTTCTCCTCCAATTTCCATTTGATTCACCTTTTCTGTTTCATTTTTCCTGTTCCTTTCCTCTATGTCACTCTCTTGTTTCTCATTGGTGTCTCCTATTTCTTCCATGGTGTCCGTTCCTTCCACCGGCACAGGAATTTTAACAAATTCAGTTGCAGGATAAGTGGTCGGAAAAATCGTCGTGACTCCTGATGGAGATACAGAGGATGATAGAGAGGAAGATCGAGATGAGGAAGGGTTGGAGATGTAATGAAATTCTGGTGTCGATATAAATGGTGTTGAGAATGACGAGGGTGAGGCAGATAATGGGATTGATGCAGACAGGGGCGCTGGGGTAGATTGGAGTGGTGAGGTTGAAAAAATTGATGTTGTAGAAGGAGAGGGTGATGTAGGAGAGGATGATGAAGAAGAGGGCGATGAAGAAGAGGATGATGCAGAAATAGAGGGTGGAGAAGAAGGGTGAAAAGGTTGAGATTTCCGTTCCTTTCCACTCCGATTCTTGCCCAATTTTGGACGGTTCCTTTTACCACCTCTTCCACCCTTGCCATGGCCCACTATATCTCTATCTCTTCCTCTCGTCTCCTCTGATCTTTCAGTTTCTTCAATCTGGCGATCTACCTCCTTACTCTGGCTCTTTACTCCCTTTCCCCTCCTTCTCCCCTTATGCCTATCCCCTTTATCCCGATCCCGGCCTCCTTTCCCCCTTCTTTTGTCTTTCTCAGTCAACTCTTTCATCTCAGTGCTTTCTTTGCTGTATTTCTCATCATCTGCACTCACCTTTACCCCCTCTCCTGCCTTTCCTCCAGCCCGAAAACTCCAGCTCTTACCTTGATCCTGGCCCTTTATCATACCTTTTCTTCTCCTTTTCTTTTCCTTCCTTCTCAATTTCCTCAATATTTTAGTTCCATGTCTTTCCCAATCTCTACTTGGTACTCTTTCACGTGTATCCAAAATTTCTTGCACACGTCCTCTTTCTCTGTTTCGGCCTTCGTTTATCTTTCCGCTTCCTACCTCACTTAGATTTCCTTTTTTCGCAACTACTTGTGTTGCTCGTTCATTTACAAACTCTCCACTGTCTTCGCCAATCACCCTCTCCATATTCTCATGTATGCCAAATCCAAATTCTATCCCAGGTTTCTTTGAATCCTCGGTGATCACGTGGAAAGTCACAAACACAGTGGCAAGGTTTCCATGGTGATGGTCCACCGCACAGGTCTTTGGAGAAGCAATTCCCAACTTCACCCTATTTTTCTTCTTATTCACCCACCTATTGTTCAATGTCACCCCAATTGCCTTCACCCTGTCTCCTTCATCATTACCAATTAGCTCCATAGTAAAGGAAGAGAAATTTAATTCTGTGGAATTGGAAATTGGTGACAAAGTTGAGAATTCGGTTGAAGATGGTTGTTCAGGTGAAGTAATGAGGAGCAGGTGGTTCAGATTGAAAGCAGAAATGGGAGTGGTTGTTCCATCGGTAAACTGCAACCACACATCTACTATTCCGGCCTGCAAATGCAAAACAAATTGCAAATTGAACTTTGTTTTCAACCACAGGATTATTGTCACACACAGGTACATTCACAAAAAACAGTTATTTCCATAAACATATACCAAACAGTACATTTACACTCATCTATAGCAAACGTGCAATGTAGTTAATGTCTGCTGTGACCACATGACTAAATCCATAAATAATAAATAAACAACCCAAACATATGATTATATATTTATTTAATATATAAAAAAGAAAGTTTTGTTTGTGTGTTTGATCGTTTATGCATTCGGACCCTGCAGGAAACAGTGCAACCACACTTTGCAAGGCCTCCTCTTTCATCCAGAGGAAGGTTGAGGACTATTTTTGGATTAAAACTTTTCCCCCCCAGATAACACGGGATAATTGGCCTTCAGGCATAAATCGGGTCTGTGCTGAAACATTGCCTGCATTTTTACTAGTAATGTTGTTACAGGTGATGGGGATGAGGACCAGAGTCCCAAAAGTCACTCCCGACTATGTGTGTTACAGGGTGACTAATGTCAGTGACCCTCGGTCCTATTCCCAGCTCGCCGGGCCGAGGCACACAAGCTGGCAGAGCGTTTTTTGGAAGCTTGAGATATATATAGTTACCTGGAAGAAGGGAGCGGGGGATCCATAGCTAGACTGTAGTAAGTGTAGTATGATCCGTGTGTTTCGCGTAGGTTAGATTGCCATGCACAGTCGTGGCCAAAAATATTGGCACCATTGCACTTTTTTCAAATAATGCACCATTTCTTCCAGGAAATTGTTGAAATTAAAAAATATTTTGGTATCCACATATGTATTTCTTTGGATTGCAGTGGAACAAAACAAAAAAAGCTAAAAAAAAAAAAAAGACTAAATCTTAACTTATTCAACACAGAAATCCCAAAATGGCCCAGACAATGTCATTGGAACCTTTTAGAAGTTGTTAGAAATAATTAGATTTCAAGCAGGTGATTCTCCTTTACTTTGGAATTGAATTCACCTATGGTGAGTTGCAGGTGCCTGCAATATAAAAATCACTCATTCAACCAGTTTGAATAGAGAAAAGGAGTCATTCTGCTGTTTTGTGTCACAGTTTGTACCGCAATGAGCATGGAGAAAAGAAAGAATACCAAAGAATTGTCTGAGGAGGTCAGACACAAGATTGTAGCCAAGCATGGACAGGTGTTGGTGTTGGCTTAGCGGTTAGCATGCCGGCTTGGGATCCTAGGATCCTGGGTTCGAATCCCGGTCGATCGCTGAATTAACGCCAGGGGGGTTGACTCAGCCTGTCATCCTTCCGAGGTCGGCAAATTGAGTACCAGCTTGCTGGGATAAATGATCACAGTGTGTACCCCGGTTTAGAATAGGTACATCATATCCCTGCGCATCGTAAGAGGCGACCAAGGGTTGGCGTCAGGAAGGGCATCCGGCCATAAAAACATTGCCTCAAACAGGGAACCATGATTGTCATGGGGCCCGCAAGGCTAACCCCTGCTCCAGCAGGGAAAATGGCCTATAAACGATCATTCATGGACAATCTCAAGGCTACAAGCCCATCTCCAGAGACACTGATGTTCCTGTGTTCACCATACGCAATGCTATCAGGAAGTTTAAGGCCCATGGTGCTATAGCCAACCTCCCTGGATGTAGCCGCAAGAGAAAACCTGATCGAATATTGCAGCGAAGGATTGTTCGCATGGTGGAGAAAGCACCTCGATCAACTGCCAAACAGATTCAAGCTGCCTTCGGACACAAGGTACGACAGTTTCAACTCGCACCATCTGTCACCAACTCAATAAAAGGGGATTCTATCAGTATGGTAGGAGACCCAGGAGGACCCCACTGCTGAGAGAGAGAGACATAAGAAAGCCTGAATGGAGTCTGCCAAAACACACCTGAGCAAGCCAAAATCCTTCTGGGAGAATTTTCCTGTGGACAGATGAGACCAAATTAGAGCTTTTTGGTAAAGCACATCATCTCTATGTTTACAGAAAACAAAATGAAGCCTTCAAAGAAAATTACACCTTCCCTGCAGTCAAACATGGAGGAGGTTCAGTGATGTTTTGTGGTTGCTGTGCTGCCTCTAACACTGGATGTCTTGAATGTGTGTACGGCATCATGAAATCAAAAGTTTACCAAGGCATTTTGGAGCACAATGTTCAACCCAGTGTCAGAAAGCTGGGTCTCCATCGAAGGTCATGGGTCTTGCAGCAGGACAATGACCCCAATCACACTTCAAAAAGCACCCAGGAATAGTTCAAGACAAAACGCTGGACTGTTCTGAAGTGGCCAGCAATGAGTCCAGATCTAAATCCCATTGAACACCTGTGGGGAGATCTGAAAACAGCAGTTGGGAGAAGGCACCCTTCAAATTTGGGATAAATGGAGCAGTTTGCACAAGAAGAGTGAAGCAAACTGCCAGTAGAGAGGCGTAGGAAGCTCATTCTCGGCTATAGGAAGCGCTTGACTGCATTTATTTTGTCCAAAGTCTGTGCTACCAAATATTAAGTCTCAGGTGTCAATAATTTTGTCAATGCAATTTCTTTTTATTTTCTGATTTAAAAGGTTACATTAAGTTCTGAATCAAAAACAACGGTTCTGTAATATTAACAGTGAAATAAAGAATTGTGGAGACCAAATACTTTTGTAAATTTCAACTTATGTTTAGAGAAAATTGTGAGTTATTTGAAAAAAGTGCAAGGGTGCCAATATTTTTGGCCACGACTGTAACAGGGACCTGTCAGAGTAAGTCGTTTTGTGACACGTGACACTGAGGCAAAGTATGTAATTCAAAGACAAGATATTCAGGGTACTATTTTATGCGTAAACACCTCTTGTTTGTTGGCGGGGCCAGGTGAGGACATCCCATTGCAAAAGGCACACATGTCAAACGTGTGAAAAGGCCGTCATGATCTGTCTGGCCAGTGTGTGCCAGCTACGGCGGTGTAATGTGCTGTAAGGCCTGGAAGTAGGCAATGGATTTATTTTTATTAGGGACGTTCACGGGGCAGCCAGGGCCCAAAAGAGATGATGGGGCCCAAAAACAATATATAGCATGATATTTCAAAAGGTTGTGGATGAGTTATGACAAAACTTGGTGGATGAGTTGGGTAAGTGACAAGAGCAAGCTGATTAGATTTTGGTTCAGGTCCGGATCCAGATCCGCAGATGACTCCGCAGAAAGGACCAGGAGGGCCCGAGAGAACAGACACACGAGAGCTCCCGGCATGTAGGAGGATTGGAGTCAGAGGAAGAAGCGCCTTGACAGATGGTCGCGAGGGCTGGCTCAGGGTACACGTCCAGATTGGGCTGATTGTCACAAGCACTCCTCATGGCTGGCTTACTTCATCTTTGGCTCACTTTGTTGTCTCATTCCTGTGTCAAAAATGGGCTGCAGGGAGTCCTGCATCTACACCACGCATAGTCAAAGGAAAGTCCTCGCTTATACAATTTTAATGTTTGTATAAGTGTGATCTGTGGTGCCGAGTGTGGGTTGAGTTTTAATTAATTTTTATCCTTGTATACAAGTTTGCATATTCCCTTTTCCCTCTTTGTGTCTGTTGATTTGCATGGTTTGTTCCGAACTGCTCGTCTCATCAGCCTTTTCCCAATATTCTTTATAAATAAACCTTAAAAAAGGTAAGAAACGTGTTCGAACCATTTGCTTCCCATGCGTGTGCCGTCAATTTTGGCTCATTTGGGGGCCCTTGAGGAATGGTAAATGGTGAAATGGTAAAGAATAAATGAACGCAGTGGGTTAGAAACAGATTGGCCGTTTACTGAGACAAAGGCCATCGCTGAGACGCATTGCATTTGCGAGTCTCAGACATGACAATATATATATATATATACTGTATATATATATATATATATATATATATATATATATATATATATATATATATATATATATATATATATATATATATATATATATATATCAGTATTACTGTATTTCCTCCAATAAACATACTGATCACTCAATTGTTGATTTACATGATTTATTTAGCTGCTTAGAGAATGCAAGGACAAACCATTTCCTCATCAAGTATATAAAGCTTATCCAGTATTTATTGTGTTTTCATGAAGGATGCACCCCAGCTTCTACTTGCAGTCTGCAAGCATTCCCACTAGTACATGTTTACTGTCTCACCTGACCAGGAGAAAACATGGTATGAGCCACTACCATAGCAACAAGCATCTGGGGCTCCTTTTTTCGTGGCTGTAGCGACAGATGAAGCCCAACCATCGGCTGAGCAAGAATTGTAGTGATTGTGACACGGTCTGTTCCCACTGTGACCGTTTCCTTGGAAACCACCTCTCCTGTAACTGGGGAGATGAGCTGATCGGAAAACAAGAGAATGAGTGAATAAATACAAAATTACGTAATAAAATACATTACATAACGAAACTATAACGACACTCGGTAGAACGCATACCTCCGCCAAGTTGAACAGTTTACGTTTTGTATCGCCCTGATAGGCCGGATCTGGATCCGGACCTGAACCAAAATCTAATCAGCTTGCTCTTGTCACTTACCCAACTCATCCATCAAGTTTTGTCATAACTCATCCACAACCTTTTGAAATATCATGCTATATATTGTTTTTGGGCCCCATCTATCAATTATGAAGAACCACTTAAAATATTTTTAAACACTTCACGGATCCAGATCTTCAAGAAAATCTAAACAATTCTTCCTTGTCACATCCCCAACCTGTCCAGCAAGTTTTGTCCGAATCCGTCCACAACTTTTTGAGATATTGTGTTTTATGTCGTGTTTGGCCCCGCCTCTCAATAGTGAAGAATCACTTTCAAAATTATAGCATCTTCATTCTGGATCTTCATTAAATTCATCGAATCAAAAAGAGATCAAAAAGATCAAAAATTCATTCCGGATCTTTATATCATCCGGATCTTCATTAAAATATAATCATTTCATTCTTGTCACACATCCAACCTGCCCACTAAATTGTGTCTGAATCCATCCACAACTTTTTGAGATAACCTACTCGCAGACAAACAAACAAAGACAGGGGTGATGACGTAACTTCTGTGATCAAATATTATGCTACAGAGATGATTGAAATATGCAGGTGGAATATGGCAAGCAACATTTACCATTTTTGTGGGTAATAAAGTCTTTCAATAACTCCAACTTAACATCTTCAATGAGTGCTATATCTGTATTTGAGGAGAACAAGTTATTGCAGTGGTGTTTCTGTTGCGCTAGGGGCAAAAACGCTGTGCGCTATGAGGAGCGCCGGGGAGTGAATACAGACTTGACATTTTGGAGATTGACAATGCCCATGTTTATAGGCCAGTTTTGTCCTCCGCTTGGCGCAGGACAATTTGTGGAAATCTTCCTATTTATCCACAATCACCAGACAGGTTGTGACCGATTGTAAGATGGCAATGCTTTAAGGATCACACCTTTGCAAGTGACTGATCAGAAAAAGACAAGCTTTGTTTCCCTGACATTTTGTAGCCACTCATCTACAAGCATCTTGAGGAATGAAATAAATGAAAACAAAAAGTAGAAATTTGCAAAACATACCAGAAAGGGTAATTAGAGAAGTACACAGATAAAAACCAAGAAGTGAAGAGGTGTGCAAGGAAGGATAAACGAAACTACGTTGAGGAATTAGGGGAAGAGGCACAAAGAGCATCCGAGAAAGGGGGAAATGGCAATCTCCTACATACTGTATATAAAGAGAGATGTCTGTCCGTGTGTGTGTGTCTTTGTGTCGCCATTTTTCTTAGAGATGGCTGAACGGATCTTCATCAAACTTTCAGAGGTTCATCAGTGAGTGACTGGGAGTGTTTTAGGCAAAAAAAAAGAAATGAAAAAAAAGATCTTTTTTTGAAGTTTTTTTTTTTTTAAAAACAAAATCGCTCCATAGTGCCTAAGCCTTTAAAATTTATGACAGTTATACACAAGTATACATTCGCATAAATAAATACAAAACAATCACCAGACATTTGAATACAAATACATCAAACTATTCTGGAAGTGTACGAAGTTGGTAATACAGCTTCTTCTTCTTCCTGATCGGCATCACACAACTCATAAACGTGATGAACGCCACATTCACCCACCAGAATATATATGAACCCCCTTCCCCCCTTCCTCCCCTCCCCTACCTTCCTCTTCTTCCCCTTTCCCCCCTTCCATCCCCCTTCCCCCTCTCCCCCCTCCCCTACCCCTCCCCAGCAACGCCGGGTACTTCTGCTAGTGGTATATAAAATAACCAGACAGTTGACATCAGATTGAAGGATGGGAGAGAAACCAGTGAAAGACAAACAATGAAATATGCTCACATCAGAGAAAGAACAGATGGCAAGGTGGGATGAACACCCAAAGGAGCTACTTAGCAGAGGGATGCTGGGAGAACCAATTGATATTGCAGGAATGGCAAGAGAACAGATTTACACATAGATAGATGCTGGTCCTATCAAAGAATCTGAAATGATGGAAGCCTTAAAGACGAAATAAAAGAAAGACACCGGGGACGGATGATATGAATGCAGAACTACACAAGTGCACTGATGAGACATCAGCAACAGCTTCACACAAAAATTCATTAGTGATCAAGAAAGAGCAATCAGACATTTCAGACCCTTGCCAGGACGTGTTTTAGTGTTTAAGGCTTTTTTGTTAAAACAAACATGGCGGTCAAACCACGTGACCGATGATATCATTTTTTTTTTCTCCACCAATTTATCCCTAGATTATGCTCAAGAAATTTCATCTTGATCGGATGAAGTTTTGTACTTGTTGAATTATGACGTCATAATGGAGGTACCTATGACATCATCATTAACATATGTTATTCCGCATGGAGAGTTCTTTACAATGAGCCATGTCTCAATTTTTTTCTATGCAGCGCTTTTGGAGATATAGAGGTGCAAAGTTTTTCGGTTTTTCCAAGATAGCGCACATACCATGTGACCTATGACGTCATAATTATCATTAAAAACATTGACAGGAGAAGGCGATAATCATATTTATCATTGCAGAGAAAATTACGGTTGCAGAGAAAAGTCATATTTATTCTGTGCGGACAAACAGACAGACAAATTGACTCAAATGCAATACCCTGTCCTCTGGTGAGAAGCGTGGAAAGTTGGACCGACTGATCATTAAACTGCCAAAGAAAAGAGACTTTGGTGAATGTGGTAACTGGAGATGTGTAAGTCTTCTGTGTATTGCAAGCAAGGTGCTCTCCAAGAAAATGCTAAACGGGATGCAGAAATCAGTGGATGAGAATTGAGAAAAGAGAGGCCTGGATCTAGAGGGCATACAGGATGTAGCGATCAAAAATTTACTCTCAGAACAACAACAGAGCAATGTCATGAATGGAATTCAAGTCTTGTGATGACTTTCGTCGACTTTGGGAAGACATTTGACATTGTGAACGCGGATGCGATGTGGCATATATTACATGGCTATGGAATACCTGGAAAGAATACCTTCCGTCTTCTCCCGACTCCTCTCCGGCCTTGCTCCCCCTGCTCTATCTGTGCTCTCTCCCCCAAATATTCCTGCAGGTCGCACAAGGTCTGTCAGCAACCCTCTTCTGGTGAAACTGCCAAAATCAAGACTTTCTGCTCACCTTCACTCCTCTTTTCTCCCACCTCTGGAACAAACTCCCTCACTCCCTTCAATCCCACTCCTCCCTCCAGGTCTTTAAAACAGCTGTTCACCACCATCTATCTTCCCCCATCCAAAACCTTGATCTCTTCTACCCCCGTTCAAACACCCCAAATCGAAATAAATCAAATAAATAAAAATAAATAAAGAAAAAATCACAAATAAATAATAAAATAATAAATAATAATAAAGAAATAAATAAATATATATTTAAATAAATCTAATTTCCAAATAAACTTCTTTCCTGAAATTCCTAGTAGTGTTCATTTGCTTTATACCGTGTACCCCTCCTCCCTCCTCCCTCCTCCCCCACCCCACTCCTCCGCCCCAGCCCTCTCCCTTCCACAGATCTCTCAATGTCCCTGTTCTCTACTGTTGTGCTTGTGTGCTTCCCTCTCTCTCCCCATCTTGTCTCCCGCTCCCTTTATTATATGTTTTATGTGTCCGTTTATGTTTTTTGTGTTTAATGTGTTAGCTCTTACACGAGCCTCGATGTTGTATACAAAAAAAAAAAAATCAAAAAAAAATCTGAATGATGAAGATCCTTAGATTCTACCTCCTGCATCCTTTGACATAACGATTCTACCA
This sequence comes from Myxine glutinosa, assembly GCF_964187855.1. Lineage (NCBI taxonomy): Eukaryota > Metazoa > Chordata > Myxini > Myxiniformes > Myxinidae > Myxine > Myxine glutinosa. The sequence continues at coordinate 30,257,346 of NC_136268.1, forward strand.
ACTGGGATAACTTGTGACTTCACATAAGCTACTCATCTAAATGTGTAAAACCTTCTCCCTCAAGTTGTTCTCCATTCATTGTTCTTCCTCTGCCCTCCTGAAAAGACCACTTCTTCAAATCCTGAAATCTGCACTTATGAGTTGTGTCTGCCCCCAACCAATGGAAGCACATCATCTCCATGGCCAAAGCCACCCTTATCCAGCAGACCTCTGACAAGCTCTCCTCTCTCCACAGCAGCAGTCTGTCATTTATTTTCGTTCTTGGCCAAGTGGATCTTCACCAACTCCTTAGCCATCTGTTCCTCCTTTCAACAACCTGAGATGAATCCATTTCCAGCTCTTCTAAATCCAAAGCAAACACCTTTGCCTCTCAATGTATAACCAACTCTACTCTGGATGACTCCAATAGAACTCCTCAAACTTTTCCTAAATGCAACTCCCTTATGCCTGCCATCAAATTTTCCACTTGAAAAGTTTGCCTCCCTCATCATGAAAAACGTCAATGGTCCGGATGGACTTCTTACTCTTGTTCTCAAACGCTGCACTCCTGAACTTGCAGCTCCTATTTTCTGGAAGCTTTTCAACCTCTCCTGCTGTATCGATATTTATCCAACCTCATGGAACCTGCGTATTCCTGCCCTGAAGGACCACTACATATCTAATTGAATATTGAAAATAAAACGGGAATAAGGAGAATCTTTGAAAATATAAAGTCTTGGGATACTTGTGTGAACAGCATCATTTTCTTCAGTAGGTCTGCACTCGACATCTTATCATTCTAAAATACACAATTTGGTGTCTGCCTGACCGCGATACATTCGGTCGTTACTAATCCGATCTCAACTAAACTTGACATGAGGACTAAGGGTCACATGATGAAGGTTGTAGCAACTTAATTTCCCCCCTTTCCATGGGGGATTTCCACTTCCCAAAGGGATAAATAACTTGTCGTACCATTTTTACAGACAAGGCCACTATCCCCAATTTCTTTCCTTCGACAAACGCCATGTTAAGGCTTATCGTGGCATCTTTCAAAGGCTGCTTCTTATAACAAAAACAAGCATTACGTTGTGGCGGACACAAGCAAGAGGACACGAATTCAACGCACCAGCAGGTGGCGCGAACGTCCAGGCGGGGAACTGGAAGGCATGCCCCGCCTATCGACCGATCGGCCACGCCCGGGTACTAGGCGTGGCCCCGGCACATATATGCGGGCTCCAAGCTCGAGCGCGCCGAGTGCTACAGTTTGAGCTTTCCTAATAAAGACTCTTTTGATTATCCAACGCGTTGTGGCCTACCTTTTTGGCAAGCAAGTTGTGTGCGTAGCACCGCACTTCACTGGTGACCCAGATTGGTTCAGCCATTGCTGTCCACCGAACGCGCCATGGCCAACAACGCCGTCACGGTAAAACTCCCGGAGTTTTGGGAAGCACAGGCCGATGTGTGGTTCGTGCAGGCCGAAGCACAATTTCAGCTTCGAGGCATAACGGCGGATGAGACCCGTTACTACCACGTGGTCGCCTCCCTCGGGCCCAGCACTGCCGCCCGAGTCATGTCCATCCTGCGGCACCCGCCGGTCGACCACAAGTACGGGGCGCTCAAACGTCTCCTCATCGCCACGTTCGGCCTCACGGAGATCGAACGGGCCGACCGCCTCCTGGACCTTCCCGAACTCGGCGACACACGACCATCCGTGCGGATGGATCATATGCTGTCGTTGCTGGGTGACCAAGCCCCGGATTTCTTATTTCGGGAGCTCTTCCTACGCCAGCTACCCGCACAGGTACGCCTCGCGCTGGCCGGTTCAAAAATAAAAGAACCCCGCGCCCTGGCTACAGAGGCCGACAAGTTCTTCGCGGCTTGCGACACGCGGCCGAGTTATGGTGCGGCCGTCGTGGATCCTGAGGCTGATGCTGCTGCGTCCCTCGTGGCCGCCACCGCGCCCCGCCCACCACCACCACCGCCGGCTCAACGATGCCACCACCCCCGACCACTACCCGGTCCCGCACATTCAGGACTTTTCCGCCCGGTTGGCCAACACGACCGTGTTTTCGAAGGTGGCCATTTCCAGCTCTCCTAAATCCAAAGCAAACACCTTTGCCTCTCAATGTGTAACCAACTCTACTCTGGATGACTCCAATAGAACTCCTCAAACTTTTCCTAAATGCAACTCCCTTATGCCTGCCATCAAATTTTCCACTTGAAAAGTTTGCCTCCCTCATCATGAAAAACGTCAATGGTCTGGATGGACCTCTTACTCTTGTTCTCAAACGCTGCACTCCCGAACTTGCAGCTCCTATTTTCTGGAAGCTTTTCAACCTCTCCTGCTGTATCGATATTTATCCAACCTCATGGAACCTGCGTATTCCTGCCCTAAAGGACGACTACATATCTAATTGAATATTGAAAATAAAACGGGAATAAGGAGAATCTTTGAAAATATAGTCTTGGGGCACTTGTGTGAACAGCATCATTTTCTTCAGTAGGTCTGCACTCGACATCTTATCATTCTAAAATACACAATTTGGTGTCTGTCTGACCGCGATACATTCGGTCGTTACTAATCCGATCTCAACTAAACTTGACATGATGACTGAGGGTCACATGATGAAGGTTGTAGCAACTTAATTTTCCCCCTTCCCATGGGGGATTTCCACTTCCCAAGGGGATAAATAACTTGTCGTACCATTTTTACAAGGCCACTATCCCCCATTTCTTTCCTTCGACAAACGCCATGTTAAGGCTTATCGTGGCATCTTTCAAAGGCTGCTTCTAATAACAAAAACAAGCGTTACGCCTAGGTCCCCCATCGGTGAAGTGATGTTAGTTGACAAAGTGGAAGACGCAAAGCGGCCATCTTGGATTTTGACGTGGCGACCCAATTTTCAATAGCGTTCTTCCTTATGCCGAGATACACCCACACACCAGATTAGAAGTTGGTACTTCGCTTATTTTTCAAGATATTCCACTCACAAGGTTCAGACATACATGGCGGTGGCCATCTTGGATTTTGACGTAGCGACCTAATTTTCAATAGGGTTCTTCCATATGCCTAGTTGCACCCACACACCAAATTCGAATGCGGTCCTTCGCTTATGCACGCACATACGCACGCACGCCCGCACGGACGGACGGACGCACACACGGACGGAGGGGGAAACCATAGTCCCCCTTTCGCTCCGCGGTGCGACGGGGGACAATAATGATAAAAGAATAATATGAATGTTAATACAACGCAATAATTATTTGTTAATACAATACAATAATTCGCTACTGTTGTTTAACACTAAACTGAGAAAATTGGAGGAGTCCCCACATCTTTGAGGCATTCTATGCTTATCACACAGACAAACGGACCGGAGCCAAGATCTACTGTAATCTACATACCCCAGAGAGGATAATAACATGACCCTCCCTCACACTTCCATGGGGAATGGGTGTACTAGTTATTAAAAACAGTCCAAGATCCTTCGATTAATGGTCTTTTATCCTGAAAACCAGCAACCCTTTGGTCATCAAGCTGCCGAGCATCAAGAGAAGGAAAGTTTCTTCTTTTTTTTTTATATCGGCCATGTCATCGGCGGATGACGATAACCTCAAAATTCAAAATATCAGCCGATATATCGGTTTGCCTCCTTTTTTCCCCCTTTTGTAATGAAAGTTGAACCCAGGTGCTATGCTGCCTCTGACCATTGAGGGGCTCCCATAAGAACTCGGACGGACAGCGCTCCGATCATTCCTGTGACATTTATTCTGTGTGGTGTAGTGCATACTCAGATGGTGCGTATTACTAGATGTTCCAGGCTTGCTTGCACCAATTGCAAATCCATCATTACTTCTATGATTACTGAATACTGATATTATGCTTGTTGATTTCTTGCAGGTGTTGCTGGAGATCGATTCTGAATTAAACTCACTATTGGGACAATGTTGTAGATCTGATTCTTACAACAATTAATTCAGATCATTGGATCTTCAGAGCAACCTTTCCAGCAGTGTGTGCCCGACTTCTATCAACTTGCACCAATTCAAGTCATGAATCAATCGTCTAGTTCTCATTTAATTATTACAATTTCCCATGTTTCTTTGCCTTTTCACCCAGGGGGCCCCCTCTTGGCTTTTGGGCTTGCCCCTTCCCTTGTGGTTTTGAAGCTCACCGGAAGCAAGCTCTTAAACCTCCTAAAATGAGCTAACAGAGCAACTTCAGCGGACCGGCAAGCTGAACGTCGTGAAATTATCAAAGAAGAAATTGATTCGACAAATGTCCAAATAATCTTTCCAAAGATGCATAGACAATCCAACAAAGTACATCAATAAATAGAACGAGTCTGAAAACACTACCCTTTGACAAAACTGCTTCCAGGAAAAATGTGGGGGAGATGATTAAACAGAGAACAACATGTTTTCGTGAATGCCAAAAGGTTGTGAATCATGAAGGTAGTGAACCATGGATTCTGATTTCTGAGACCTTGGCACAAAAAAGGGCAGTGCGCATTGGGTCAGTCATGGCCTCATGCTTGCAGTCCAGAACATTATCCACTATTGTGCTGGCAGGAGCAGCATTTAAATATTAATTATATTGGAAGAAGTGTTTGAAGTGTTTTATTGATGGACTTCACACTTTGCTAATGGTAGTAGGTCGACCACATTGTAGTTTTAAGGGAGAAATATTGACCCCTTCTTGTGGATTGGCATGTTTACTATCTTGCAAGCGGATAAGAGGGGAATATTTGTTCGGTAGCCACGTGATTTCAGTAGCCACTTGATAACATGGAAGAGATTGAAATTTGATGCAGCACTCATGTAGGTACAAGCATGCAGCTTGATTGGGAATGCAAGCGTTGGCTTCAAATATGAAGTTTGGCCTTGTGTCATGAAGAGTGCAACACAATGTTGTCAATTTTAAACATAACCCTTAAACCTAAACCAGTGCACGTGTCCTGAAAACCTGCTCTGCTATTGTTGCACAACATCTTTCTGCTCTGTTCTTTGCACAATCTTCCATTTCCTTCGAAGTCAGCCAACAACACAAAATTACATTGAAAAGATGCAAAAGCATTAACTACATGCCAATCAGCTTACTTCCAATCATCAACAAGGTCATGGAATCCATCATCAAAGTTGACATCCTTCATTTTATCCAATGGCCTCATCTCAGACCATCAGTTTGGATTGAGATCCAATCGCTCTACCCTGGACATGCTGCTCCTGCTCTCCGAACAATTGATGGAGGCCCTCAGTATCACACATGAGATCAGGGCCATCACTCTAATCATATCTCAAGCATTCGACACTTCGCCTTGCTCTCCAAACTCTCTGCCTATGGCATTCAATCTGTTCAACCCTGACAAATCTCACACTTGCGCTGTCTCTCCAAAAGGACCGTCTGGAAAACCTCCCATCTACTTCCCAAACAAACCATTTAAAGAGGTCAGGTCAATCAAACTTTTGGGCCTCACCGTCAGCCAGGAAATCACATTTCCAAGTTGGCCTCCAAAACCAGTGACCGACTGGGCATCCTTCATCATGCAAAGTCTTTCCTTGGCACACCTGAACTTTCATTTACCTAACAAGGGCTTCATCCACAGCTTGATGGAGTACTGCTCTCACGCCTGGGCTAGCTGGTGCCCCTATCTCAAAACTGGCTCAGTTTGATGTCGTGGAAACAAAGGCCTTCAAAATCATTGCAATTTCCCATGAGTCTCTGCGCCGACCACTTTCACATCGCAGATAGGCCAGTCTTGTTTTCGGCTGCCTCCTTTCTGGTCTTGCACAGGTCTGCCCTTTCCATGTTCTGTCCCTCCCCCTCCACAGGTCTGCCCTTTCCATGTTCTGTCCCCCCCCCCCCCCCCCTCCACAGGTCTGCCCTTTCCATGTTCTGTCCCTCCCCCTCCACAGGTCTGCCCTTTCCATGTTCTGTCCCTCCCCCTCCACAGGTCTGCCCTTTCCATGTTCTGTCCCTCCCCCTCCACAGGTCTGTCCTTTCCATGTTCTGTCCCTCCCCTCCACAGGTGTGCCCTTTCCATGTTCTGTCCCTCCCCCTCCCCAACCCCAGGTTTCTGCAGGGCACATGAAGTATGCCAGTAACAACCCCCTTCAAATGAAACTCCCAAAATCTAGACTGACTGTTCATCTACACTGATTAGTTCCTTTTTCTTTCCCACCTATAGAACCAACTTCCACATTCTCTTCAATCTCATTCTTCCCTCCAGGTCTTCAAGACACGTGATCACCACCATCTCAGATTATCCCCCATGCACAACAATTATATTTTCTACCCTCAGCAACCCACCTGCTTCTGAGTTTCCAGTTATATTCATTCCACCTCTGTGATTGAGAGTTTGTGGCTTTATCCATCTTGTTCACCCCCTTGCCCTCATTATTCCCCACATCCATTATTTCCCCTAGTCTCCCTCTACTTTGTCCCTCAACTCTGCTGTTCGTGTCCCACCTTATACTGGTCTTTTACATCCTGATCCATTGTGTTCTAGCTGCTCCACGAGCCTCAACATTGTAAACAAAAACAAAAATTTAATTGTGCATGCAGCTCAAATGAGTCTTTATTGGGGCCAGAAACACTTTAGCTTCTTCTTCATTGTGGATCTCAATGGCCGATATTTGTAAAAGCTTAGTACCATTCATGTGTTGAAATGGCTTTGTGCTGTTGTGGCGGACACGAAAGCTCACTGGCGTGAGGGCATCATTCCGCGCACCAAGTGGGCGGCGGCCACGCCCGAGGGGTAGGCATGGCCGTGTGATATACACCGGGCGCGCAGCCCGGAGCGCGCCAGTGCTACAGTTGAGCTCTTATAATAAAGACTCTTGAACTTACCGTGTTGTCCGCTTCCTCCTTGTTATACAAGTAGCGCACGTAGCACCGCGCTTCATTGGTGACCCTCCGACGTTCTGGTCAGCCGTCGCTGACCACCCGAACCCGCCACAGCAATGGCAACCAACGCGGTCCAAATCAAACTCCCCGAGTTCTGGGAGGCTCAAGCCGAAGTTTGGTTCCTGCAGGCAGAAGCCCAGTTCCGACTTCGAGGCATCACGGTGGACGAGACCAGGTACTGCCACGTGGTCACCTCCATTGGGCCCGGCACGGCCGCCCACGTCGTGTCGGTCCTGAGGAACCCACCGGCCGACGGCAGGTACGAGGCGATCAAGCGTCTCCTCCTCGCCACGTTCGGCCTCATGGTGGACGCTCGGGCCGACCGCCTCCTGGACCTCCCCGAGCTCGGTGACACGCGACCGTCGGTCCGCATGGACCATATGCTGTCGTTGATGGGCGGCGAAACCCCGAACGCTCTATTCCGGGCGTTATTTCGACGCCAGCTGCCGGCACGAGTCCGCCTCGCGTTGGCCGGTTCTGCGACAACGGAACCCCGAGCTCTCGCTGCCGTGGCTGACAGGTTCTTCGCGGCTTTGGACACCCAGGCGAGCTTTGGCGCGGCCATCGCGGCTCTCGGGGCTGACCCTGATGCTGATGCACCACACCTCGTGGATCTCGAGGCTGATGCGCACTTCGTGTCCGCCGCCACGCCCCGCCCACCACCACCGCCGCGGAGAAAACCGCAGCCTCCGCCGCCTTCGCCGCAAACCTGGTGTTTTTTCCACGCCAAGTTTGGCCACAAGGCTCGGCAATGTCGCCCGCCGTGCTCATTCGGCAGGTCGGGAAACGCCCGGGCCGGCCCTCGGTAGTGGCACTGAGCGCCGGCCGTTCAAACAGCTTACTGTTCATCACGGACACCTTATCCGGGCACCGTTACCTGTGCGACACGGGAGCGCAGGTGTGTCGTTCCCGCCGGTACGTCCGTCAAGCAGTCCGTGGGCCGGGGCCCCGCGCTGCTTGCTGCCAATGGTACGTCCATTCGCACGTACGGAAAACGCTGCCTTTCTCTGCGGTTCGGAGGGCAGGTTTTCCGGTGGTCGTTCATCACTGCCGACGTGCCGATGGCACTGCTTGGCGCGGACTTCCTCTGTGCCAATGGCCTGTTGGTGGACGTAAAGCACAGAAGGCTTGTCCATGCTGAGACGTTCAGCTCGCTCGCGTACACGCTGCCCGCCTCGTTGAACAGCTCCCGGAGCGGCTCATCGAGCGGCTCGCCGAGCGGCTTGCTGAGCGGTTCGGTTCCGGCCAGGTTCATCTGTACGCTTCCGGCAGCGAACGAATTCACCTGCCTCCTCGCTGGTTTCCCGGCCCTCACGCGGCCCACCTTCTCGGCGGGGGCCGTCAAGCACGTGGTGGAACACCACATCCCCACCGCCGGGCCACCGGTCTACGCCCGGGCACGCCGCCTCGAGCCGACTAAGCTCGCGGTAGCTAAAGCGGGGTTCGCTACGCTGGAGCGGCTCGGCATCGTGCGGCGCTCCGAGAGTGCTTGGGCGTCACCGCTTCACATCGTGCCAAAGCCCGGCGGGGGATGGCGACCGTGCGGGGACTACCGGCGCATCAACGACGCCACCACCCCCGACCGCTACGTCGTCCCCCACATTCAGGACTTCTCCGCCCGGTTGGCGGGCATGTCCTTCTTTTCGAAGGTGGACCTCATACGCGGCTACCCTCAGGTCCCCGTCAGGCTGGAGGACATCCCGAAGACGGCGGTCATCACGCCATTCGGACTTTTCGAATTTCTTCGGATGCCCTTCGGTTTGAAGAATGCGGCTCAGGCGTTCCAGCGACTAATGGACAGCGTCTTGCGCGATTTGGATTTCGTCTACGTCTACCTGGACGACATCCTCGTCGCCAGCGCATCCCGCGAAGAGCACCTACACTATCTCTGCACGCTCTTCGAACGTCTGGGCCAGCATGGCCTCATCGTGAACCCCGCCAAGTGCCGGTTCGGCGTCGCCGACATCAACCTTTTGGGGCACCGCGTCACCAGGCACGGGGCCGTCCCCCTACCGGCCAAGGTGGAGGCGGTGAAGGGGTTTCCGCGCCCCCGCACGATCAAGGGGCTCCAGGAGTTCCTGGGCATGGTAAACTTTTACCATCGGTTCCTGCCCCGCATCGCCCAGCTCCTGCGCCTCTTGCACGAGGCCCTCCGGGGCAAGCTGGGCAAAGGTGACGTTACCTGGACTGAGCAGATGGACGCGGCGTTCGCGGGCGCGAAGCTCGCCTTGGCTAACGCCACCATGCTCACGCACCCGGCGCCCGATGCACCGATCGCCCTCACCACCGACGCCTCGGACTACGCGGTGGGCGCGGTGCACGAGCAATGGGTGCGTGGTGCTTGGCAACCGCTGGCGTTCTTCAGCCGGCAGCTTCGCCCACCCGAACACCGCTATAGTACCTTCGACCGCGAGTTCCTCGGGCTTCACCTGGCGGTCAGGCACTTCTGCCATCTGCTCGAGGGCCGTGCGTTCACGGCCTTCGTCGACCACAAGCCACTGGTCTTCACGATGGGCAAGGTCACCGAGCCATGGTCGGCCCGGCAGCAGCGTCACCTCTCGGCCGTGTCCGAATATACAACGGACATCCGGCACTTCGCGGGGAAGGACAACCCGGTGGCGGATTGCCTTTCCCGGTCCGTCGCCCACGCAGTCCACCTTGGCATCGACTATGCCCGGATGGCGGCGGACCAGGCCGCCGACCCCGGCGTCCAGGCCTTGCGGACCGCTGTCACGGGCCTCCGCTTCACCGAGGTGCCATTTGACGGCGCGGGCACGGCCCTCTTGTGCGACGTCTCCCTCGGGCGGCCTCGCCCCATCGTGCCCGCGGGCTGGCAGCGCCAGGTTTTTGGCGCCATCCACGGCCTGTCCCACCCGGGCACGAAGGCCTCCCAGAGGTTGGTCGCCGACAAGTTTGTCTGGCATGGCCTCCGGAAGGCCGTCCGCGGCTGGACCAGGACGTGCCTCGCGTGCCAGCGCGTGAAGGTGCACCGGCACACCCAGGCCCCATTGGCCCCGTTCACGGTACCGGAACGTAGGTTCGGCCATGTGCACATGGACCTGGTGGGACCTCTGCCCCCCTCGCGGGGTTTCACCCATGTCCTGACAATGGTGGACCGCACCACCCGGTGGCCGGAGGCCGTGCCTTTGGCGGCGACGACGGCGGCGGACTTCGCGCAGGCGTTCATCGCCACCTGGGTCGCCCGGTTCGGTGCCCCCTCGGACATCTCGTCCAACCGCGGCCCCCAGTTCACCTCGGAGCTCTGGAGGGCGGTCGCGCGGGGGCTCGGGGTCCAGCTGCACCGAACCACGGCCTACCACCCCCAGGCCAACGGCCTGTGCGAGCGGTTCCACCGCTCGTTGAAGGCCGCGCTCCGGGCCACCCTCCGCGACGGCGGCTGGGTCGACAGGCTCCCCTGGGTCCTGCTGGGCCTCCGGACGGCGCCCAAGGACGACCTGCACGCATCCGCGGCGGAGTTGGTCTTCGGACAACCGCTGCGGGTGCCGGGCGAGTTCCTCCCCGACGCCACGGCACCATGGTCCGCGGCGCAGGAGCGCTCCGCGCTACAGGAGACAGCCCGGAGGTTCGCCTCGGTGCCGACGGCGCACCACGGGCACCCGCCTACGCACGTCGCCCGGGAGCTTCGCACCGCGGAGTACGTCTTCATCCGGCACGACGCCCACCGGACACCACTGCGGCCCCCGTACGACGGGCCTTTCCGCGTGCTGGGGACCGGGGTGAAACATTTCACCTTGGACATCGGCGGTACTCCCGACCGCATCTCGGTGGATCGCCTCAAGCCGGCCCACCTCGACGTGGACCACCCACCGCCGGTGGCTCGGCCCCCGCGTCGGGGCCGCCCCCCTGCAGGCGGACCCCCGGCACCGCCCAGGCCCGCCGGCACGCCGCCCCCCGGTCCTGCACCCATCCCGGGTGCAGCCGGAGGCATCCCAGCTGGCATCCCTGCACCCCGGACGCCGCCGGTCACCAGAGGGCGCTTTGGCCGGGTCATCCGTTTGCCCCGCAAACTGGCCCTCCAGGTGCGCGGGAATTCTGGGGGGGGGCGCGTGTGGCAGACACGAAAGCTCACTGGCGTGAGGGCATCATTCCGCGCACCAAGTGGGCGGCGGCCACGTCCGAGGGGTAGGCGTGGCCGCGGGATATACACCGGGCGCGCAGCCCGGAGCGCGCCAGTGCTACAGTTGAGCTCTTATAATAAAGACTCTTGAACTTACCGCGTTGGCCGCTTCCTCCTTGTTATACAAGTAGCGCGCGTAGCACCGCGCTTCACTGTCATGTTGTAGCATGACATTTACCTCTGTCAGCAAAGGTCAACAGAGGTCAACAGAGGTTATATTCTCACTCATGTGTTATTTGTGAAATTGAAGATTCACAAGTATATTGGTTGGTCTGGTATGTTATTACCTGGTGAAAGAAATTTCGCCAAGTATGTTGATCGTTCGGTTAGTTTGTTTGTCCATCCAATCGCATGGAGCCCAAAACCACTCAGCAGATCGTTCTGAAACTTTTGCAGATTGTCGGCACCCTCCCTTTGATGGCACGAGACGGAGATTTGTAAAAATCGGTCGACACGTTATGACGTGACATTGGAAAAACATAAAACACGTTTTGAGTAATAACTCTGGAACCGGAAGTCGTATCAACTCCCGTTGATGCCAAAATGTTCAATGTTCAATTTCCAACTTTGTATTTTAACTTGCGACATAAAACCAACAGATGTCCGAAGCATATGAACGCCTGAAAGTTTGCCTGTCAACATCATAACATTAAAAGACACATTTTGGCCAATATCTTGGAAACTAGTGGTGCTGGAGCAAACATGTTATTTTCAGTCACTGGTGTTAGTTTAGTACACATCAGACATGGTTGTGAAAGGACTTTATTCTTTTTTTTTTACCATAACCTGGGGAATGGAGACCCATTTTTCATCAGATTTTGTTCAACTGGCAATCCACAGGTAACACGAGTCCCTATTTGTCTCTTATTTCCCAGCGCTGACAGTGGAGGATTCGCCGCAACGGTGTTTGATTTATTCTGTTTCACCAAGTGTCACTCTAAGAGTGATTTCTAGTTCCATCTGTCTGTTTGTCTGTCAATACTCCATACTCTATAGCCTACAGGTCGCATTTCAACTCTGATCTTCATGAAACGCAATCATGTGGTCGAGATAACAACAAGATGGAAGCCTATTATTGTTGAGGTCAATAGGTTCAAATTTTTTTATTTTTTTATTTTTTGTATACAAGATCGAGGCTCGTGAAAGAGCGAACATTAATCACACAGAAAGACAAACAGACACACAAAACAAATAACATCGGGAGCGGTAGACAAGATGGGGAGAGAGGGGGAAGGACACAAACACAACATTTGAGAGCAGGGACCGAGAGACATGGAGACATCGAGAGAACTGTGGGAGGAAGAGGGCTTTGGGGAGGGAGGCATGGGAAGGGGGGGGGGGGGGTGGGAGAGGTATAAAACATATGGACACTGCCAAGACTTCCAGGAAAGAAGTTGGAATTTCAAACAAGGTGGATCTGGGGTGAATTAGTGGGGGTAGAAAAGATCAAGGTTTTGGATGGGGGAAGATAAGAGATGGTGGTGAACAGCTGTTTTGAAGACCTGGAGGGAGGAGTGTGATTGAAGTGAGTGTGGGAGTTTGTTCCAGAGGCGGGAGAAAAGAGGAATGAAAGAGTGAAGGTGAGCAGAGAGCCGAGATTTCGGCAGTTTAACCATCAGAGGGTGGCTGGCAGATCTTGTGCGACCTGTAGGAATATTTGGGGGACAGAGCACAGAGAGAGCTGGGGGAGCAAGGCCGGAGAGGAGTCGGTAGAAGACAGAAAGACCACCTACCTGCCTGCGGTGAGTGAGTGAAAAGCCCTCAGAGATAGCTTCATCGCGGGAGATTCCAATGATTCTGAAAGCTTTGGATTCAACAGCGTGAAGCCGAGCCAGGTGTGAGGCAGGAGCACCAGCCCATAGGGGAGAACAGTATTCCATTGAGCTGCGGATGAAAGCCTTGTATGTGGTGAGGAGCTCAGGTGTGCCTAGGAAGGACTTCGCACGACGGAGGATGCCCAGTCGGCGACTGGCTTTGGAGGCCAGCTTGGAAATGTGGTTTTCCCAAGAAAGATCATGGCAGATGGTGAGACCCAAAAGCTTGAGCGACAGAACTTCTTGGAGAGGATTGTTGAGAAAGTAGATGGGAGGGTTGTCCAGTCGATCTTTTCAGAGAGACATAGTAAGAGAGTGAGATTTGTCAGGATTGAAAGACATGTTCCACATGTTTGACCAGTCTGTGATTTTGTCCAGGTCTTCAGAGAGTGAGGAGGCTGCAGACTGCCGATCTGAGGGAAGAGGAATGGAGCGGCAGAGAGTGGAGTCATCAGCAAAGAGATACAGAGGATTTTCCAGAGAGTCGGAGAGATCATTGATAAAGACCAGAAAAAGCACAGGGCCCAGCACACTGCCTTGGGGAACTCCAGCCTGAACGGGAAGGGGAGATGAGAGAAATCCATTCAGGGCCACACGTTGACTACGACCAGAGAGGAAGTCTGCAAGCCATGCATGGAGATTTCCATGGATACCATAGGAGGAGAGTTTGGTGAGCAGGGCTGGGTGCCAGACCGTATCGAAGGCACGTGATATGTCAAGGGAGACAGCTCTGATTTCCTGTTTGGCATTGAGGACCTCCATCCATTGTTGAGACAGCAGAAGCAGCATGTCCAGAGTAGAGTGACCTGGTCTGAAACCAAATTGATGATCAGAGATCAAGCCATTGGAGAAGAGGAAAGATTTCATATCCGAAGCAATGATGGATTCCATGACTTTGCTGATAATTGGGAGCAGGCTGATTGGTCTGTAGTTGCAAGTATCTGTTTTTGCACCTTTTTTGTGTAAAGCGGTAATGTTTGCTGATTTCCAGGATGCTGGCAGATGACCTTGAGCAAAAGATAGGGTGAAAAGAACAGAGAGAGGGTGAGATAGAGCGGCAGATCAGGATTTTAGGACCCGTGGGCTGATGCCATCTGGTCCAGTTGCAGAATCAGAGTCGAGGTTTGACAAAAACTCCTCCACCTTGTCAGGAGAGAAGGTCACAGAGTCCAGGAGCAGTTTGGTTCGACTGGGAAAGGTGGGAACAGAGAGAGATGGGTTTGGGACTAAGGATTTTGAGGCAAACACAGAGTTGAGGCATTCGGCTTTGTCACGTGCGATGTCAACTGTGTGGCCATTTGAGGTAAGGGAGGGGATGGAGGGGGAACAAACACCAGAAACGGATTTGACCAGACGCCACCAGGATTTGGAGGAAGGAGACAGGTTTGAGAGTTCATTCTTGAGTGAGGAGAGATAGTGCTTCCTGGCACTCCTGAGGGTAGACACACACTTGTTCCGAGCTTGGTGGAAGGAACTGAGATTTCCTTCAGTTGGATTAGCCTTCCAAGAGGCAAAGGCAAGTTGTTTCAAGGCAACTGCCTCACCACAAGATTCAGTGTACCATGGACGGGAGGAAGGGTAAGACAACTGAAGGCGAGATGGGATAAATCTGTGCATGAGAGAGATCAGTTTGCTTTGGAAGAATTCCCAGGAAGAATTGATGTCAGAGGCAGTGGAGATGGGAGACCAATCCAGACGATTGATGGCTGCTTGAAGACCGTCCCAGTCGGCCTGAGTGAAATGCCAGACTCGTCGACGCTGAGGAGGCTCTCTGAGAATGGCCAGAGAGATGTCCACTTTGACAAGCACATGATCAGAAGAACCGATTGGAGCAGAAGAAGAGCAGCAGACATTAGCAGGGAAGTTAGTCATAACCAAGTCTAGAAGAGAAGATACTCCATTGGCTGAGATCCGGGTCGGGAAATTGACAGATTGTGTCAATCCCAGTGAGTCACAGAAGTCCTTTGCTGAGGTGCCATGACTGGTGAGAGAGGAACCCACACCCAACCAGGTGGCATGATGACAATTGAAGTCACCACATATGAGGGAGAGAGAGTTGGGATGAGTGGATAGAAGTTGGTCCATGTTGTCAGACAGTGAAATGTAGATGGAGTCATCACTGTTTGGGGGACGGTACAGAACACATATGAACAAAAGGTGGGAGCGGAGAGGAAGCCGTAGCCAGAGGTACTCCTGGGGGTGAGGAGGAGAGAGGGCAGTGCAAGGAGAGTGAGGAAGAGAGTTTTTGATAAAGATAGCCACCCCACCACCAGGCCGAGGCTCAGGTCTATCATACCGGAGGAGGGAGTAACCAGGCAGAGATATTAAGGAATCAGAGACATCTTGAAGGAGGAAAGTCTCTGTTAAGCAGATCAAGTCTGGATTGTCAGAAGCAACCTGTATGGAGAGATCAGTCAGGTTTGAGCGAAGGCCCCGGATGTTTGAGGTCCATACCGTTAATGAAGAGAGAGGGGGAGCATCGGGTACAGGACAGGGGAGGGGAGGAGTAGGGTAAGATGAAGGATGAGAGGGGGAGGTAGGGAGAGCAGTTGTTAGTGTGTCAGCGATTGCAGAAGAGTTCCAAGAAAGGGAAGGATGAGGAGGATGAAAGGTTTGAAGGTGAAGGGATGAGGCACAGAGAGGGGTTGTTTGAGGGGGGGCAGAGGAAAGAAGAAGGTTGGGGGGGGTGGAGGTATGAGATAGAAGGGAGACGAAGTGGGGAGGAGGCAGCTTTGAGGAGGAGGGGGGAGGAGGGAGAATTGGAGAGGAATGGTATGGGGGGAGATTTGAATGGGAGGGGTTGGGGGGGAGTTTTAAAGGGGAGGAGTGAGGGGGGAGTTTAGGAGGGGAAGGGCAAGGGGGGAGTTCAGGAGTGGAAGGGCAAGGGGGGAGTTCAGGAGTGGAGGGGTAGGGGGGGAGTTTAAGAGTGGCGGGGCAAGGGGGGAGTTTAGGAGTGTAGGTGCAAGGGGAGGGATTTGGATGGGAGGGGCAAGAGGGGAGTTTAGAAAGTGGATGATTAATGAAAGACGAACATTGAAAACAAATTGGGTTTGTTGTGATTTTCAAGTTAGCAATCCGGTTCAGAATGATGGAGGAGGGATGGAATGAATGTGAATTTAGACCATGTAGTGAGGGAGACGTATAAGATATTGAATTTCTTTTTTTTGAGGTGGAATGAGTTGGAGAGGAAATTGAGAAAAGCCTTTTAAATAGGAAGAAAAACAGCGTGTTGTAAAATACCACTGAGTAAAACACTGAAGGGGAAAGGTTGTACATATTTAAATAATATTTAAACAGAACCGTGAACAATCTTATGTGCACAAAAATACCAACGGGGGGAGAGCCGAGAGGGACCACCACGAGTCACGTGAAGGGCAAACGGTGGATGGCAAGGAGTTAATGGGGGCGGGGCGAACAGCACACCTGGACAGAAAATATAGGATGAGTCAACAGTACACGTGGAGAAAGGAAAATAAATGTTGTTTTTTTTGTTTGTTTGTTTGTTTGGTTTTTGGGGGTGGGGGGGGGGGGGGAGGTGGGGATTTAGAACGTTAGACAGAGTATTATGTTCGGGGTAGAAGGGAAAAAAACTAAGAGCCAAGCAAAACACGATTAAGATAACAAACACCGACGGGGGCACAACTACAAGGCCGCACACAAGGAGCAGAACACGATTAAATAATTACAAGTTACAGGAAATTCAAACCAAAAGTAACTATAATCAAAACAATAACGCATGGACGATAAAATAACGAGTTGAAATTTGACAATCTATCTGGGGAAATGGGGGAGAAACACGTGGTCGAAGAACGAACGAACGAACGAATAAGAATGAATAAACGAATGAGAACAGAGAAGGAAATGTTTTTTTTTTGGATTTTTTTGAGTTGTGATTTACACAAGGAAGAGGGCTATGGGGTGAAAAGATTGGGAAAACAGAGAACGAAAGTTATTGGATCACAAAAACACGGACCGCTGAGAGAAAAACAAAGCCTCAAGGTTGTACAGTGTTCACTGTACAACTACAAGGCCTCAAAACACGACCCGAATTAACACGATTATCAATACAGGTATGAAAGATTTGTACCGAAAAGCTTCGTCGGGAGACAATATATACACCATAAAATAAATAGTTATAACGAAAATACAAATGGGAACAATTACTTAACTTCGATTTCGATGGATAGCATGGAGAGCTGAGAATAAACGAACCCTCGCCAGCAAGACCGGAAACGGAAGTGATTCATTCAATTCGTCATCATGACTGTGCTGGATCTGCAGTGCATTCAGAAAGTATTCAGACCCCTTCACTTTTTTCACATTTTGTTATGTTGCAGCCTCGTGCTGAAATCGTTTAAATTCATTTAAATCCGTTCCATTGTCACCAGCCGGAGGTCAAATAAATCGTCAATTTTCATTCAATTCACTTGAAGTACGTATGTATTGTCGTGATCCTGGCCTTTCACTGAGGAGAGGCTTCCGTCTGGCCACTCTGCCATAAAGCCCAGATCGGTGGAGTGTTGCAGTGATGGTTGTCCTTCTGGAAGTTTCTCCCATCTCCACACAGGACCTCTGGAGCTCAGCCAGAGCGACGATCGGGTTCTTGGTCATCTCTCTTACCAAGGCCCTTCTCCCCCGATTGTTCAGTTTGGCCGTGCGGCCAGCTCTAGGAAGAGTCCTGGTTGTTCCAAACTTCTTCCATTTAAGAATTATGGAGGCCACTGTGCTCTTGGGAACCTTCAATGCAGCAGAACTTTTTTTGTAGGCTTCCCCAGATCTGTGCCTCGACACAATCCTGTCTCTGAGCTCTGCAGGCAGTTCCTTCGACCTCATGGCTTGGTTTTTGCTCTGATATGATATGCATTGTCAGCTGTGAGACCTTATATAGACAGGTGTGTGCCTTTCCAAATCATGTCCAATCAATTGAATTTACCACAGGTGGACTCCAATCAAGGTGTAGAAACATCTCAAAGATGATCACGAGAAATGGGAGGCACCCGAGCTAAATTTCAAGTGTCATCGCAAAGGGTACGAATACTTATGTAAATGTGATATTTCAGTTTTTTCTTTTTAATAAATTTGCAAAATTTTCTAAAATCCTGTTTTCTCTTTGTCATTATGGGATATTGAGTGTAGATTGATGACGGAAAAAATGAATTTAAACGATTTCAGCACGAGGCTGCAACATAACAAAATGTGAAAAAAGTGAAGGGGTCTGAATACTTTCTGAATGCACTGCAGATCCAGCACAGTCATGATGTGTAAAATGGCCTTTTCAACCTTCAATGCAAGTTTTCTTGCACTTCCTTGTATTAATTATCTATCATTTATCTACTGTGCATTTACCTCATGTAATTTGAAGTTTTTACTTTTTATGAGCATTTCCAGCCTCACTCATATTCAGGTATAACTATTCCAATAAATTTCAAACTCAGAACGATAGGCTGCAAACACGACATGATATTTTCCGCAACCGTTTTGCTTTGTGGTATTTTCCAACTTATCAGGCACTGACTCGGTTCTTGTACTTCTTATTGATAGATCTAGTCTTAAGGAAGAGTTGGACAACAAAGGGTGAGAGTTACTTCAACTGAAAATGGAGTGGAAGGAGAGCAGGACAGACAGAAATATCAGTGGAAAAAGGCTGATGGCCACTAATTAAGCCATTATCTGGTTTCTGGATTAAATTATTAATATACAAAGTGCGAAATTCACTGAAGACCAAGACGAGTTCAAAATTATTTAGACTAAGGTTTGGACACAAAGATAAGGTTCGTTCGGAATGAAACACAAATCATACTCACCTCAATAGCTGACTTCCCCTTGCCCATACCCTCCAGTACTCCATCGGGACCAAGCCACAGGACCTTCAGATTCCTCACTCTGACTTGATGCAGCACCAGAGAGGTAACATCCAGCAGCCATTCACGACGTCTCATTGCCACCACCTGACCACCCTTTTCCGTTCCATTGTCAACAGCCGCAAAAGGGCAGAGTACTCGAACCATCGCACGCTGATACGTAAGACGGCAGTTATGATTTGTACGTTTTTTTGTCATTCTTCTCGTCGTATTGGTCGCACTGGAATGAGACAGATCAACATCGATGAGTACAAGGAAAAAGGGAAGAGAGCGTAAACTAGTCAAAGTTCCAAGGCAGGTTCCCCAAAATAATGTAATAATTACCCAGTTGGTATCTTCCATCCACGCAGCCTACTTAGGTGTGTGTCAGAGACACGCAGTGTCGGAGCAGCACGTGGAGTCCATACTGTGATGGTTAGCTTGGCTGAGAGGTCCAAAGAGTCAGAGAGGTGACGACTCTTTGAGGCAAGAGAGAAGGAAATGCGTCCCTTGCCTCCTAGTCTCTCTCCTTGTGCCTCCTTCTGATCCACAAATACCTCATCGCAGCTTGATGTAACCTGGGGATAGAAAGCTTGAAAAGAGCAGCACCAGGAAATGAAATGTTGACCATTCAAAAAGAGGCCACACTGTATTCAAACCTACCGTACGCTAAGTTAATGTACGCCAGTGATTCTAGGGAAAGCTAGTTTTGTTCATAGCTGTGGATGGATGAAACGTATCTCCCAGCTTGGATGTAGATAATGTCACTCGCTCGTCTGCTCTATGACTGTCCAGCGGAAGTGCCTCCAGTTGCACACCAAACCGTGTACTAAAACCAAGATGGCGCCCATTGGTGGTAAGTGCCCAATGCAAAGAGATAACTTACAGAATTCATGACTAGAACCACACTTACAATTATCAACATTTTTGTGTTAATAGCACGTGTCGTTTACATGGATCGAGGTTCAATAATGACCCGATTAGTATATGCAAGGTGCGAGTTTCAGTCGGCACCATCAGTTGTAAAACATAGCAAACATGCCAAAGGGATGACACTCAAATAAAAATGCAGAAAAACAAGAAAAGTTTCGCTCCAGAATTGAAAGAAGGTAAAGGCTCCGCCACCGTGTGACCTTCATCAGGGACCGACACAGGCCGTGCACACTCGGATGTTATACGCTCTCCCAGTGGGGCGAGGCGACACAGGCCTGATAATAGACCACAAAAACCAGCGAGCCGATCTCATCGGATCATCTTTGCATTTTGGCATGGATGGGGCCAGGGGATGGGGATTGTGGAGAGGGAGGAGTAAAAAAAGAGGTGACGGATACAAAATAAATTAATCAGCATGGAAGAGATCAATCTGTCCTACGCTCCAGAGAATCATCATTATATCTGGTGAAATCCTCATCAGATCTCGTGAGAAATCAAAGGATTCCATTAGGCATTTCAAGCCATGCATGATTCTCTCCTAAACTGTCTATCCACCGGTTTGTCTGCATGGATCAAGATCAAGCGGGGTGCTCTTGCAATCTTGGGGAGAAGTATTAAGAGCAGGAAAGCTTGGTGAATAATTTATTAGGTTGAGAAAGAGCGAGGTCTCCACAGGGCATTACTATGAACCGCCACTCTAAAAGGGACAGTGCGCAAAAGGGTGGTTTCACGTTGATATCAACACCAGTCTTTGTGCACGCACACACAGTCGCACACATGTGCAGTATTCACAGGAGTTTGCCAAATGATACATGAATAACCTATTTTGAGTGACTTTTCAGATAGACCTGATGTGGAACATTTGACTGATAAAAATTAATGAAAACTGAATCTTAAAGGGAGGAAGCACTCACTATAAGACATTATGGGCAGTCTAACAGGAACATATTCAGAAACACATCATATCCTTTATAGCTCAAACAGTAGATCAAAATATCAAAAAAACCATAAATAACTAGAACGTCACTCAGTCGAGCGCATACCTCCGCCAGGCTGAACAGTTTATGTTTTGCATCCCACTGACAGGCCAGATCTGCATCCGGACCTGGACCAAAATATAACTGACTTGTTATTCTCACCTACCCAAATCAACCACAAAGTTTTGTCAAAATCCGTTCACAAATTTTTGAAATGTCATGCTATATAGCATTCCTGCAATGCAGAAGAATCAATTTAAAAATTTTGGTATCCGGATCTTCACCAAAATCGAATCAATTCATCCTTGGCACACATCCAACCTGTCCACCAAGTTTCGTCCGAATCCGTCCATACGTTTTTGAGTTATTCTGCTCATAGACAGACGGACAAACAGGAGTGAAAACATAACCGACGTCCATCTTTTGTGGTGGAGGTAAAGATCTAAAAATCAAACTTCCAGGTAGAAAAACAAGGATCCTTACTAAAACCAGTGACATGGACCTGTATGTAAGGTTTTTGATAAGTCTGGGTCAATAATAAAGTTCAACATTAATCAAATGTGTCTACACTTGCCTGCTGTTTCTACACTTGACTGCTGTGTCTACACTTGACTTGATTAACATACTGTTGGTCCTGGAACTTTTCAATTACCCCTCATATTTCAACAAGAGGGTTTGTGCCGTAAAAGCAAAACTTCAATATTCCATTCCTAGAAGCATTTACACCATCAATTTCTCTCCAAACATAAAGTCCCATTACCAACGAGATTTATGGCAACATTAACTCATAAATGCTACAAGCTCGTCAATAGTAACAGGATGGTAGATGAGGTCGGTGAAGGTAAACACACTGTTAAGTTATATCGAATCTCATGGGTGGGATTTGATCATAAACTGTCATCTTGGGCCTCCATGGGCACGCAGTTACATCGTAGAGGACACAGTATTTGGACAGCATGACAAGCCTGTCATTTAATTATTTATTTTATCATGTCTAAGACTAATGGAGACGTCACATGCAGGACAAGGAGACATCTGTATATTGTCATGAATTCCTAGGGTATTTACGGAGACGATGGACAAACTAACAGTATATGGGATTTGAACCTCATGACCTCTGCGTGAATGGCAAGGCCAAGTAGACTAAACCAAATGATCTAGCAACACCACCTTGTGGAAACCAAAATTACATTTTGAATGAAATTGGAAGAGGTGCCCTCACGGACATGTTGAATTATTACTGCCGCCACCAAAGGTGGATGGAGGTTACAGTCACGTGAAAAAGTAAGTACACCCCATGTGAAGTTTTGACTTTTTCAACATATTTCAACATACAGCGATTTGATCTTCATTTCAACAATATTGATAGATAAAGGTGATATAATATAACAAATATCATGAAACATTTACATTTTGTAGTCCATTGTATAATTTAAATAAACATAAATGCAAATTT
The DNA here is from genome assembly GCF_964187855.1 of Myxine glutinosa. Classification (NCBI taxonomy): domain Eukaryota; kingdom Metazoa; phylum Chordata; class Myxini; order Myxiniformes; family Myxinidae; genus Myxine; species Myxine glutinosa. The sequence goes on from NC_136268.1 coordinate 30,279,393, forward strand.
CGCATGTGGAAAAAGTAAGTACACCCCTACATTTATCACCACTTCAAATACCTAAAATTAGAATCAGGTGCATCAGCTCAGGTGCAAATGATTAGAACATTGTTAGAGAGGATCTTGGAGGAATCTGTCTTATTTAAACCTCAGACATTTAGTTTGGTTTGCTCTTTGTTGTTGAAGTGTGTGGCGTCACCATGCCTAGATAGTAACATCAAAAGAGCTCTCTGAGGCCTTCAGAAAGAAGGTTATAGATGCCTTCGAGTCTGGGAAGGCATTTAAAAAGATCTCCAAACAATTTGAAATCAATCATTCGACTGTCTGGAAGATCATCCACAAGTGGAGAAGATTCCAAACAACTGCCAACTTCTTCAGGCCAGGCCGCCCCAGCAAGTTCAGCCTGAGAGCAGACCGCAAGATGCTGAAAGAAGTCTCAAAGAACCCCCAGAATGTTATCATGGGACCTACAGGTAGCTCTTGGCACTGTTGATGTCAAAGTGCACGAGTCTACCATTAGAAAGAGGCTGCACACATTTGATCTACATGGGAGGTGTGCCAGGAGGAAACCTTTGCTGTCCAGAAAGAACATCAGGGCAAGACTAAAGTTTTCCAATGAACAAGGCAAAGACCAGCACTTCTGGAGCAATGTGCTCTGGACAGATGAGTCAAAGGTAGAGCTATTTGGCCACAGTACCAGAAGACATGTTTGGCGAAAACCAAAGACAGCATTTGACCACAAGAACCTGATCCCAACTGTAAAGCATGGTGGTGGAAATATTATCGTTTGGGGCAGCTTTGCTGCATCAGGGCCTGGGCAGCTCACAATCATAGAATCCACTATGAATTCTTCATTGTACCAGAGGGTGCTTGAGGATAATGTGAGGCCATCTGTCGGAAAGTTGAAGCTCAACCGAAGGTGGACCTTGCAACATGACAATGACCCTAAACATACCAGTAAATCCACCAAGGAATGGCTGAAAATAAAGAAATGGAGGGTTCTGGAATGGCCCATTCAAAGCCCGGATCTCCCATCGAGATGTTGTGGGGGGATTTGAAACGAGCTGTGCATGCAAAAAACCCCTCAAACATCGCACAGCTGAAAGAATTCTGCATGGAGGAGTGGGCAAAAATTTCTCCCAGTCGATGTCAGAGACTGGTAGACAGTTATAAGAAACGCCTACTTGAGGTTGTTTCTGCCAAAGGGGGCAATAACACCTATTAGAGCCAAGGGTGTACTTACTTTTTCCACATGCGAAATTTGCATTTATGTTTATTTAAATTATACAATGGACTACTAAATGTAAATGCTTCATGATATTTGTTATCTTATATCACCTTTATCTATCAATATTGTTGAAATGAAGATCAAATAGCTGTATGTTGAAATATGTTGAAAAAGTCGAAACTTTACATGGGGTGTACCTACTTTTTCACGTGACTATGTTTTCACCCCTGTTTGTGTTTGTCTGTCTGAGCAGGATATCTCAAAAAGTCATGGACGGATTCAGAGACGGATCTTGGTGGACAGGTTGGATACGTGATAAGGAAGAACTGATTCAATGCTGGCGAAGATCCAGATATGAGTTTTTTTTTTATTTGAAGTGATTCTTCACCATTGCGTGAAAGGTTCCACAAAGGATATACAGCACGATATTTCAAAAAGATGTGGACGGATTCTGACAAAACTTGGTGGATGAGTTGGTCAGATGTCAAGAACAAGCCAATTCGATTTTTGTTCAGTCCGGATCCAGGTCTGGCCTATCCGTGGGATACAAAACGTAAAATGTTCAGACTGGCGGAGGTTTGCGCTCTACCGAGTGCTGTTCTAGTTTATCACGATACCTGTTGGATATATGAATAGAATCTCAGCAGATCGCACAAAAAAATTAATCTTTCAAACAGCTGTTTGTGGGACAGTACCTTTAATCTACTTATTATGTATTCAAATTTGTGTCACCATCCATCCCGAACATGTTCCATACTCTTTACATCTCCTCTTCGTACTCCTATTTTCTCCAAACATTTCTCACACTACCATACACTGCTTTCCCTCTTCTATCCTACCTCCTTCCTTGTCTCAATTTTAACTTTCCCATTTTACCTCCCGCACATCTCATTTCCAGCAAAACCGCTGGGTTAGCAAACACCCAATTATCTACTGCAGTGTTAATTAATGCTCAAAACGGTTGTGGCACAATGAACAGCTATCGTTGTACAAATGCTGTGCTTGTTTCCGAACACAAGGAAGTGTTCCGATATATTTCTCTCACCTTCAAAATCTCTGGGCTGAGGGACAGACAGGTCACATGACTGGTGACATTCTTGATCATGCCTTTTGTATCCACAGCAACCACAGTTATTGGCATTCGAGTTGGGTGGCCAGTTAGGCCTGACAAGTCCCACAGTTCTTCAGCCTAAAGAGAAACACAACACGTGTAAACCCCATAAACCAGTTGTGCTGAATTACAGGAGACTGTGAGCACCTTACAGTTTAACTGACGTAATGATTGAGGACACAATAAGAGCGATATTTAAATGAATCATTGTTTTTACTTTTGATTCACTAATTGCCATCCCTTGCTCAACCATATTTATAAGTCGTAATTAAGCCAGAGACAGAATATAACAATTGGTAAAGTGATTAATTGCCACCAAGCTGTCTGGTGTGGGTTTGACATCAGACAGGTTCAGTTTACTAAAAACTGTCATCGTGGTGCAAAGCCAGCAGGGGGTGCTGCATCACAGAGTATCGCTCAAATGGAGGCATTAATTAGGCCGTCTCATCCACATTTAATAGAGGGCATTATCTCAAGGTGTCTTTGAAAGAGTAGGCCAATACCTACTGGTATTCTTGCTGCAAATTCCCCACTTACGGCTTCTTCAGCAGGAGGCCAGGGTGCTGGGGTATGCATGTTGCACAGTGGGCCAATGGGCCAATCCTTGTGCTTAAATTCCATAGTATACCCTTCATTGCATAGTTGTTGGCAAAGCTAACTTATGACTCAGACCATACTATGTGGGGTGTTCAAAAGGTTCTTCAAATAACTACCTTTAGAGGCCATTTTCCCCCCGCAGAGTAGGGTTTGGTCTTTTTTCGGGCACCTTGGTCCCCTTTTTGAAGCAATGTTTTATGGCCGGATGCCCTTCCTGCCGCCAACCCTGTTAGTCGCCTCTTGCGACACACAGGGAATTACCAGTGAGAACTGGTACTCAATTTTCCGACCTCAGAAGGATAACAGGTTGAGTCAACCCCCCTGGCGTTAATTCAGCGATCGACCGGGATTCAAACCCAGGATCCTAGGATCCCAAGCCGGCACCCTAACCGCTAAGCCAACACCAGGCTAAAAAGGTTCTTCAAAGGAGATGCAATTATATATAATCCAAGACATGCCAAAGCAAATAAAAACAAGCGTTACGCCGAGGTCCCCCGTCGGTGAAGTGATGCGAGTTGACAAAGTGGAAGACGCAAGGCAGCCATCTTGGATTTTGACGTGGCGACCCAATTTTCAATAGCGTTCTTCCTTATGCCTAGATACACCCACACACCAGATTAGAAGTTAGTAGTTCGTTTATTTTTCAAGATATTTCGCTCACGAGGTTCAGACATATCAATATGGTGGCGGCCATCTTGGATTTTGACGTGGCGACCCAATTTTCAATAGCGTTGTTCCTTATGCCTAGATACACCCACACATCAGATTAGAAGTTGGAACTTCGCTTATTTTTCCAAGATATTCCGCTCACAAGGTTCAGACATACATGGCGGCGGCCATCTTGAATTTTGATGTGGGTTGCACCCACACACCAAATTCGAATGCGGTCCTTCGCTTATGCACGCACGCACGTACGCACGCACGCACGTACGCACGGACGGAGGGGAAAACCATAGTCCCCCTTTCGCTCCGCGGTGCGACGGGGGACAATAAAAATTTGTATTTTTCCTACTCGTCATAAATAGTTGTTTATAAGAAAATGAAAAACTTTGGTAGGTATACTATTATGAGTACCGTAAAATGGGGTGAATAGGGACAGCGAGGTGAATACTGAAAAAAACTGAAAGTTCGGAAAACAAACTGAAAAAAAGTTCAGAAACTTTTTTCGCTGAAAATTGATAACCATACTGATTTGTTGATATTTGGGTTGAAAGTGTTGTCTTGTTTTTTTTAAAAAGCAACTTATAGTCCCTATTAACCCCATATATGGGTTAAATAGGAATAAATAGGATTTTTATGGCTGTCCCTATTCACCCCGTTTTACGGGTGAACAGGGACAGTTACTAATACAAAAAAATAATAATCAAGAAACAATCCTGAGTTTCCAACTTATTGCTAAATTGATAGCTCAGATGGATGCACATAATATGCACCCATAATATAAACCACGGTGCCAATGAAAAGAAATATGGGATAAAAAGTTTCTCCAAACTGTCCCTATTTCTTGATTATTATTCATTCATATTCAGTGACTGTCCCTGTTCACCCGTAAAACGGGGTGAATAGGGAGAACCATAAAAATCCTATTTATTCCTATTTAACCCATATATGGGGTTAATAGGGACTATAAGTTGCTTTTTTTTAAAACAAGAGAACAATTTCAACCCAAATATCAACAAATCAGTATGGTTATCAATTTTCAGCGAAAAAAGTTTCCGAACTTTTTTTCAGTTTGTGTCCCTATTCACCTTGCTGTCCCTATTCACCCCATTTCACGGTACTCCTTTGTTGAAATGAAATGCCCCATGTCTCTATAGCGCAAGACGACATATTGAGGAACTCCTCCAAACAGAGACACAATCATGTGACTAATTAATCTAGTTTCACAGAACACAACCATGATATCGGCAGCTGTGGCATCCGCGTGCAAAAAGAGGAGTCCCTCCCAACTTGTACATCACGAGGATGATCATCCCACAGAGTTTGGTCAATGGCACTAACATTCTAAAGGATGGTTTGAAATGCTGCTATGCAATTGGCTGTCTGGATAAAATCAGCGGAGCATCGCCATCTGCAGGAGTTTTTGATCCATTAAACGGAGTGCCTCCTCGGATTGTTTGGTGGATCTGAAGCTAATACTACAACCACAGGTGGTAATAGGTAGCCAAACAGCCCACTCCAAAATAAGTGATGTAAGTAAAATGTGACCTGCTGTTAATATGCACCTCCTTCCCCCACCCACACCTTCCCACCTCCTTCCACTGTTATTTACCTTGGCCACAAAGGTGGGATGAGGTTGTATTTTCACTCCTGTCTGTTAGTCTGTCTGTCTTTCTGTGAACAGGATATCTCAAAAAGTTGTGGACAGATTCAGATGAAACTTGGTGTACAGGTTGGGTGTGTCACAAGGACAAATTGATTTAATTTTTGTGAAGATCTGCCTCCGATAAGTTTTTTTAAAGTGATTCTTCGACATTGAGCGATAGGGCCAAAAATGATATATAGCATGACATCTCAAAACGTTGTGGACGGATTATGACAAAACTAGGTGGACGAGTTAGTTGTTTAGGCGACAACAACAAGCCATTACATTTTGATTCTGGTCTGGGTCCAAGATCCAATGTTGTCCTTTGTAAAGAATAGGCCAGTATCGCCGGCAGCATGACCAAATTCCAAATTCCTGCCCTGACAAGGTGAATGTCAGGCCTGGCCAGCCAGTTCAGGAAGACTTGGGCAAGCTTCCCCCAAGTCAACCCCACAAGGTGGGATAATACTGGCTTTTAAAGAAGAAGAAGTCTGGGTCCAGATCCGGCCTATTAGTGGGATACAAAACGTAAACTGTTCAGCCTGGCGGAGGTATGTGCTCTACCAACAAGTGCCGTTCTAGTTTTGTTCTGTTATGTCATGGTCTGTTCTGTGTTCCAGCTCCTCCATGACCCTAGACTCTGCATAACAAAAATAAAATCAAGAAAGAGCAACCTTCGCCAGGATGTGTTTTCATGATTTTTAAGGCTTTTGTGTCAAAACAAATATGGCGGCCGAACCGCGTGACCGATGATGTCATCATTATTATTTTTCTCCACCAATTTATCGCCAGATGATGCTCAACAAATTTCATCTTGATCGGATGAAGTTTTGTACTTGTCGAATTATGACGTCATAATGGAGGAACCTATGACATCATCATCAACATACTTTATTCGCCATGGAGAGTTCTTTACAATGAGCCACGTCTCAATTTTGTATATGCAGTGCTTTCAGAGATAAAGAGGTGCAAATTTTTTCGGTGTTTCCAAGATGGTGCCTATACCACGTGACCTATGACGGCATAATATTCATTTTAAAATTCTACAGGTGGAGGTGCACCTCCACCAATTCTATGGTGAAAATTTACTGTCAATCGGACCAACGGTTGCAGAGAAAATTCTGAAAATTTATTCTGTGCGGACAAACAAACAGACAAACAGACTCAAATGCAATACTGTCTCCTCTGGCGAGGGTAATAATTTTCAAGGTGGGTTCAGGAGAAATGTCATTGCTTAAATAAAAGGAGATAAATAAATACATTAAAAATGTATAAAAATACACACATAGGTATGCATATACCTAATACACTTGATCTTATGATATTCTTCAGTTGATTCAGTTTAATCTTAACATTTCGAGTGAATAGAAAAAAGAAAAAAAATCGTTTTCATGGTCATTGGTATCCGACATTTGGCATTATCATATAACATTTTATGACAAAGTAGATAAGAACCATCCAATATTATACCTGACCACACCATGGTAAAACAGATGAGTGGCATGCGATAAACAAACAAACAAATTGAAGTTATCAGGCTCCTTACCATGGTAATCGGGACGATAGCCAGTGTGTTGTTTGTGGCAATGGGAAGTATTATGACGCCACGTCCGGGCCTCGTACTATTATTCCCGACACCCGATGGGGTCTCCGACACAAATCGCTTGCTCGTCTCGGAAGCAGCACTCTCCACCATTGGGATGCGCCACGCTAGCTTCCAGTTGTACTCGGTCCCTTGTCCGGCCCTTGCTTCCAGCTCCAGATGGAGTAATGGTGTTGGCTTCAAACCACTGTTGCACACATCACCATATCGTGATAAGTAGATACAAATTTGGCCATGAAAGATTGTGATTCAATGTATCAAAATCATGTTTTGTAGTACCAGGGTAATATGGATTGAGTCGCAGGATAATGTGGTTTGAGTCGCAGGATAATGTGGTTTGAGTCGCAGGATAATGTGGTTTGAGTCGCAGGATAATGTGGTTTGAGTCGCAGGATGTGGTTTGAGTCGCAGGATAATGTGGTTCGAGTCGCAGGATAATGTGGTTCGAGTCGCAGGATAATGTGGTTCGAGTCTCAGGATAATGTGGTTTGAGTCGCAGGATAATGTGGTTTGAGTCGCAGGATAATGTGGTTTGAGTCGCAGGATAATGTGGTTTGAATCGCAGGATAATGTGGTTTGAGTCGCAGGATAATGTGGTTCGAGTCGCAGGATAATGTGGTTTGAGTCGCAGGATAATGTGGTTTGAGTCGCAGGATAATGTGGTTTGAGTCGCAGGATAATGTGGTTTGAGTCGCAGGATAATGTGGTTTGAGTCGCAGGATAATGTGGTTTGAGTCGCAGGATAATGTGGTTTGAGTCGCAGGTTAATGTGGTTTGAGTCGCAGGTTAGTGTGGTTTGAGTTGCAGGATAACGTGGTTTGAGTCGCAGGATAATGTGGGTTGAGTCGCAGGATAATGTGGTTTGAGATGCAGGTTAATGTGGTTTGAGTCGCAGGTTAATGTGGTTTGTGTCGCAGGTTAATGTGGTTTGAGTTGCAGGTTAATGTGGTTTGAGTCGCAGGTTAATATGGTTTGAGTCGCAGGTTAACGAGACCCAACGACCTGCTGTGCCAGTGCTGCATGCGCCATAATGAAGAGCAGGTATCCTCCAGTGGGATGTTGTCCCATTTGTCCCATTTGTCCTATCTGCAATAATGAAATAATAAACAATTTTACGGTAGTGATCAAGCAAGTAAATAGCTGGTGACTACTTCAGATCAGTGGGGATGGTGGTGGACTTGTAGTGAGGACACTGGAATGTCATATCAGGGATTGTGAGGACACAGATAGAATTGTGCGAGTTTCGAGCAGTTCAGGTGATCGTTTCCATGTAGAAGTTCGAAAATTGCATATAAATCAGGCCTTGCGGTTAATGTACGATGGTGAAGGAGCTGCGCTCCAACGCGAGTCGAAAGAATTGACGCGATCAAAGACGGAATTCGTCCGAGTTGCTTTATCGAAACAAAACAACTCAGGTATTCTGACAAGCCCGTTTATCGGGCAGCAATATATATATACACATTTATGCCGGGGCGTTTGCCCGGGAAAACCGAGACCGGGCATGCCCGGGTGTCAAGGGCGAGTCCTGGAAAGGCGAGTCTGGACATGCCCGGGCGTCCTGGACGCGGCCTGGCAAGTCGAGGCTGGGCGTGCCCGAGCGCTCTGGGCGAGCCCTGGAAAGGCGAGAGCGGGCATGCCCGGACGCTCTGGGCGAGCCCTGGAAAGGCGAGTCTGGACATGCCCGGGCGTCCTGGACGCGGCCTGGCAAGTCGAGGCTGGGCGTGCCCGGGCACTCTGGGCGAGCCCTGGAAAGGCGAGAGCGGGCATGCCCGGGAAAGACGAGACCGGGCGTGCCCGGGAAGTTCGGGCATGCCCGGGAACAGCGAGTCCGGGCATGCCCAGGAGAGGCGCGTCTGGGCCCGTCCGGACGAGCCCGGCATGGCGATCGCGCCCTGGCCGCGTCCTGGCAGGTGCAAGGCGATTGTGTACATTCAGCGGGAACCGCTACACACGCCCCTCCAGAATCGACCTGCACCGGCAGGGTCAATTAAAGGGGGGTCCGGATGACCCGGCCAAAGCGACCCCTGGAGGGTCGTGGGGGGGGGGGGGGGTCCGATCCGGTGGTGGGTGGTCGAGCGGGGGGAACTGTGGATGGGGGGCGGCCGCACCGCGGAGGAAGGGCCAACCGTGGTGGTCGGTCGACGTCCACGTGCGCCGGTTTGAGGCGGTCCACAGAGATCCGGTCCGACCGGCCGCCGACGTCGACGATGAAGGACTTGTCGCCCCGTCGCAGGACCCGGAAGGGCCCGTCGTACGGCGGCCGGAGTGGCCCCCGGTGCGCGTCATGATGCACAAAGACGTACTCCGCTGTGCGAAGCACCGGGGGGACGTAGGACTGGGGGCCACCGTGGCGGGACGTTGGCACGGGGGCAAATCGTCGGGCGGCCTCCTGGAGGTCCGAGCGCTGGTGTGCGGTGGACCAGGGACTGGTAGCGTCGGGCACGAACTCGCCCGGGACGCGGAGCGGCTGGCCGTAGACGAGCTCGGCGGTGGACGCCCGGAGGTCCTCCTTGGGGGCCGTGCGGAGGCCCAAAAGGACCCACGGCAGCCGGTCGGTCCAACCGTCGTCCTGAAGGCCGGCCATGAGTGCGGCCTTCATGGAGCGGTGAAACCGCTCGCACAACCCGTTGGCTTGGGGGTGGTAGGCCGTGATGCGGTGCAGCATGACCCCCAACGAGCGGGCGACCGCACCCCAAAGTTCGGACGTGAACTGTGGGCCGCGGTCGGACGAGATGTCCACCGGTGCGCGACCCAGGTGGCGATGAACGCCTGCGCCACGTCAGCGGTGGTGGTGGAGGTGAGGGGCACGGCCTCCGGCCACCTGGTGGTCCTGTCCACCATGGTGAGCAGGTGGGTGAACCCCCGCGATGGGGGCAGGGGACCCACCAGGTCCACGTGGACGTGGTCGAAACGCCGTGCAGGCACGGTGAAAGGTGCTAGTGGGGCCTGGGTGTGGCGGTGGACCTTGGCCCGCTGGCAGGCCGTGCAGGCATTGGCCCAGTCGCGGACGTTCCGTCGAAGGCCGTGCCAGACGAAACGCGCCGACACCAGCTTCTGAGAAGCTTTCCGGCCCGGGTGAGAAAGGCCGTGGATGGAGGCGAAGATGCGGCGCTGCCAGGAAACGGGCACGATGGGGCGAGGCTGGCCCTGGGAGACGTCGCAGAGCAGGACGGTGCCCGCGAAGGGGATGTCGGCCAGGCGGAGGCCCGTGTCCGCCGCCCGGAGGGCCTGCACCGAGGTGTCGGTGGTCTGGTCGGCCGCCATGAGCGCGAAGTCCACGTCGAGGTGGACCGCGTTCGCGCTGGCCCGAGAAAGACAGTCGGCCACGGCGTTGTCTTTGCCGGCGACGTGCCGGATGTCCGTGGTGAATTCCGACACGGTGGAGAGGTGGCGCTGCTGGCGGGCCGACCACGGCTCCGTGACTTTGGCCATTGCGTAGACCAACGGCTTGTGGTCGACGAAAGCCGTGAACGGGCGGCCCTCCAGGAGGTGTCGGAAATGGCGAACGGCCAGGAATAGACCGAGCAGCTCGCGGTCGAACGTGCTGTATTTTAACTCGTTCGGCCGGAGTTGCCGGCTGAAAAAAGCGAGTGGCTGCCAAACCCCGTCCACCCATTGTTCATGGACGGCGCCCACCGCGTAGTTGGAGGCGTCCGTAGTGAGGGCGATGAGCGCGTTGAGCACCGGGTGAGCCAGCAGCGTTGCGTCGGTGAGGGCCCGTTTTGCGCTCGCGAAGGCTGCGTCCATGGCCGCGGACCAAACGATGTCATGCTTGGCCGGCTTGCCCCGGAGGGCCTCGTAAAGGGGCCGCATGAGCTGAGCAGCGCGGGGCACGAATCGGTGATAAAAATTCACCATGCCGAGGAACTCTTGTAGGGCCTTGATGGAACGGGGACGCGGGAACGTGGTGATGGCCTCGACCTTGGTCGGCAGCGGCACGGCCCCGGTCTTGGTGATGCGGTGGCCCAAAAAGTCAACGGTCGTCATGCCGAAGTGGCATTTGGCCGGGTTGACAATTAAGCCGTGCTCGCTGAGGCGATCGAACAATGTTCGGAGGTGGAGGAGGTGCTCGGCGCGGGACGTGCTGGCGACGAGGATGTCGTCCAGATAGATGAAAAGAAATGGCAGGTCGCGCAGCACGCCGTCCATTAAGCGCTGGGACGCCTGGGCCGCGTTCTTGAGGCCAAACGGCATCCTCAAAAATTAGAACAGGCCGAACGGCGTGATGACGGCCGTCTTCGGGACGTCGGCCGCCCGGACAGGTACCTGGTGGTATCCCCGTATCAGGTCAATTTTTGGAAAATATGACCCGTCCCACCAAACGGGCGGAAAAGTCCTGGATGTGCGGGATCGGGTACCTGTCGGGGGTGGTAGTGTCGTTGAGGCGGCGGTAGTCGCCACACGGGCGCCATCCGCCCCCCGGCTTTGGCACGATGTGCAGTGGTGAGGCCCACGCGCTATTGGAGCGCCGCACGATGCCGAGGTGCTCCAACGCGTCGAACTTGGCCTTTGCCACGGCGAGCTTGGCCGGGTCGAGGCGGCAGGCCCTGGCGTAGACCGGCGGGCCCGCAGTGGGTATGTGGTGCTCGATCCCATGCCGCACTGCGACGGCCGAAAACGTCGGCCACGTGAGGGCCGGGAATTCCGCGAGCAGGCGAGTGAACTAGTTCGCCGTCGGGAGGGCGCACGCCAGTTCGGTCGGCGCGGAGCTGCTCATCGTGCACGCCAGGGAGCTGAAGGTCTCGGCATTGACAAGGCGACGTCGTTTGACGTCGACCAGCAGCCCGTGCGCGCAGAGGAAGTCGGCGCCCAGCAAAGCCATGGGGACGCAGGCGGTCACAAAGGTCTACTGAAAGCGCTGGCTGCCGAAGCAGAGGGTGACGTTGCGCGGGCCGAAAGTGCATATGGCCGAGCCATTAGCAGCGACCAAAGAGGGGCCGCAAACGGCGTCCCGCCTGTCCTGCTCGGAGGCGGGTATGACGCTCAGTTGGGTGCCGGTGTCACAAAGGAAACGCCGCCCGGACGCTTTGTCCCCAATAAAAAGCAAGTTGCCCGAGTGGCCGGCGCTCATGGGTGGGAATGAACGCCGGCCCGGCCGTTTCCAGACTTGCCGAAAGCGCACGGGGGTCGGCACGTCCGAGCCTTGTGTCCGAACCTGGCGTGGTAATAACACCATGCCTGGTCAGGTGGAGGCCCCGGCCGTCGTGTCGGAAGCGGTCGGCGTGGCGTGGTGGCCACCAGTTGCACCGGCAGTTCGGCCTCCAACCGCGCAGGGCGCTCGGGCGTCGTGGGCGTCGCCTCGGACGGCGGCAGGCTCCAGGTAGCCGCGCCGATGTGTTGGCCCGCCGAGGAGATCTTATCGGCTTCTCTGGCGAGGGCGCGGGGATCGGTGATCGACGTGCCAGCCAGGGCGAGGCGTACCGGGTGAGGCAGCTGACGAAGGAACAGCTTGCGGAACAGAAAATCCGGAGAGTGCTCACCGAGCAACGAGAGCATATAGTCCATGCGCTCGGACGGGCGCGTGTCGCCGAGCTCGGGCAGGTCGAGCAGGCGCCGTGTGCGTGCCGCCGGTGAGAGGGCGAAAGCGTCGAGGAGGAGCGTCTTCAGCGCGTCATACTTGTCGGCAGCCGGCGGGTGCTCGAGGAGGCTCAGGGCGCGGGCCGCGGTGGCGGAACCGAGCGCTGCCACGACGTGGTGGAAGCGGGTGTCGTCCGCGGTGATGCCTCGCAGGGCGAACTGGGAGTCCGCCTGGGCGAACCAAACAGTCGCGTGAGCCTCCCAGAAGGTAGGCAGTTTAAGAGTCACTGCCGTGTTCATGTTGGTAGGTCACCAGTGAAGGAGCTGCGCTCCAACGCGAGTCGAAAGAATTGACGCAACCAAAGACGGAATTCGTCCGAGTTGCTTTATCGAAACAAAACAACTCAGGTATTCTGACAAGCCCGTTTATCGGGCAGCAATATATATACACATTTATGCCGGGGCGTTTGCCCGGGAAAACCGAGACCGGGCATGCCCGGGTGTCAAGGGCGAGTCCTGGAAAGGCGAGTCTGGACATGCCCGGGCGTCCTGGACGCGGCCTGGCAAGTCAAGGCTGGGCGTGCCCGAGCGCTCTGGGCGAGCCCTGGAAAGGCGAGAGCGGGCATGCCCGGACGCTCTGGGCGAGCCCTGGAAAGGCGAGTCTGGACATGCCCGGGCGTCCTGGACGCGGCCTGGCAAGTCGAGGCTGGGCATGCCCGGGCGCTCTGGGCGAGCCCTGGAAAGGCGAGAGTGGGCATGCCCGGGAAAGACGAGACCGGGCGTGCCCGGGAGGTTCGGGCGTGCCCGGGAACAGCGAGTCCGGGCATGCCCAGGAGAGGCGCGTCTGGGCCCGTCCGGACGAGCCCGGCATGGCGATCGCGCCCTGGCCGCGTCCTGGCAGGTGCAAGGCGATTGTGTACATTCAGCGGGAACCGCTACAATTGCATATCTGGTGTACAGCTGGTTTGTCGATGGCGATGTTTACCGTGACGTCACGTACCCGATCACGTGACCGCGCTCGTTGTTTTGGTTGGCAAAACACCAACCATGCTGGCCGTCGATGGCCAGGGAGTAATGCTTTCGATCGTGTCCGTCCGTGTGTGTGTGTGTGTGTGTGTGTGTGTGTGTGTGTGTGTGTGTGTGTGTTTGTGAACAATATCTGGAAATGTTCTGAACTGATTTGGATGAAAGTTGGTGGGATGATTGCCCTTGGGATAAGGAAGAATTGATTAGTTTTTGGTGAAGCTCAGGATATTATTCCGGATCCAGGAATTTTTTGAAGGATTTTTTTTACCATTGGAAGATAGGGCTCATTTTTTTTTTTACATTATTAGTCTAGTAGGAAGACTAGGTCCCCCTGCACCCCCCGGAGATATACTTCTAATCAGTGTTTCTAGATTGGAAAAAATGTGTAGAAAATGACTAGCTATGGCCCCAAGCTGAAAAAATGTCCCACATACCATTTTTATGCAAATTACTGCTGCAAATTTTATGCAAAATTATGCAAATTTTATGCAAATTTTTGATGAGGAGTAGAGTTGAGGGGTCTTTGAGGGCTTCATCGAGGTGCTCTCGGTTGCAAGACTGGGTCATTCTGAGAAGCACAGCAGGGTCAGAGATCATGATGTTCTCCTCCTCAGTGAATCTCTCCATCAACAGCCTCTCCATTGCCTCACACACTGTTTTGAGGCAAAAGAGGGACTTTGCGTAGGCCTTTCCACTGAGAACACCTTTGAGAGATCCACTTGTTACTAGTTGTGCCTCAAAGAGAATCTCTGCATATCCAGAACCACGCATCTTGTGTCCAGTGAGCATCCCGATGTAGTTCATGGATGTGTGGAAGGGTCCAATCGTTACTACATGACTAGCAAATTCATTTGGCCAGCGCCAGATGATGGGAAGGGCTTTCATGCAGACACCCAGATCAAATGTATTCAGGACCCATCTCTGACCCACCTCAGCAGTTGCTGCCTCGGAACGCTTCAGTAGCTCACGAACAACTGCGTTGTCTGTGATCGGTCTGTGCCTGGTGCCTGCATGGCATGGCAATGGCCTGCAGCCTGTGCCTGGGCTAGGGGGTTTCACCTCTGCAACTGGTTCTCCCCCACCCAGCAAATCAACAGTCGACTACTGCACGCCTATCCACCAACCGATCACAGACAACGCAGTTGTTCGTGAGCTACTGAAGCGTTCCGAGGCAGCAACTGCTGAGGTGGGTCAGAGATGGGTCCTGAATACATTTGATCTGGGTGTCTGCATGAAAGCCCTTCCCATCATCTGGCGCTGGCCAAATGAATTTGCTAGTCATGTAGTAACGATTGGACCCTTCCACACATCCATGAACTACATCGGGATGCTCACTGGACACAAGATGCGTGGTTCTGGATATGCAGAGATTCTCTTTGAGGCACAACTAGTAACAAGTGGATCTCTCAAAGGTGTTCTCAGTGGAAAGGCCTACGCAAAGTCCCTCTTTTGCCTCAAAACAGTGTGTGAGGCAATGGAGAGGCTGTTGATGGAGAGATTCACTGAGGAGGAGAACATCATGATCTCTGACCCTGCTGTGCTTCTCAGAATGACCCAGTCTTGCAACCGAGAGCACCTCGATGAAGCCCTCAAAGACCCCTCAACTCTACTCCTCATCAAAAATTTGCATAAAATTTGCATAATTTTGCATAAAATTTGCAGCAGTAATTTGCATAAAAATGGTATGTGGGACATTTTTTCAGCTTGGGGCCATAGCTAGTCATTTTCTACACATTTTTTCCAATCTAGAAACACTGATTAGAAGTATATCTCCGGGGGGTGCAGGGGGACCTAGTCTTCCTACTAGACTATATCTTCTATATATTCTATATTTAACATTGTGATATGAAAATAGTTTTCATATTTGTTGTAAATGTAGTTTAAACTCGTGGTTATGCGTTAGAGCGGTGTATTTTGTTAGCAGCGTCGTCTTCAAGGTTTTTTTTTTTTTTTTTTTTTTTTTTTTTGTATACAAGATCGAGGCTCGTGAAAGAGCGAACATTAATCACACAGAAAGACAAACCGACACATAAAACATATAACATCGGGAGCGGTAGACAAGATGGGAAGAGAGGGGGAAGGACACAAACACAACATTTAAGAGCAGGGACCGAGAGACATGGAGACATCGAGAGATCTGAGAGAGGGCGAGGGCTTTGGGGGGGGGGGGGGGGGCGTGGGAAGGGGGCGGTGGGAGAGGTATAAAACATATGGACACTGCCAGGACTTCCAGGAAAGAAGTTGGAATTTCAAACAAGGTGGATCTGGGGTGAATTAGCGGGGGTAGAAAAGATCAAGGTTTTGGATGGGGGAAGATAAGAGATGGTGGTGAACAGCTGTTTTAAAGACCTGGAGGGAGGAGTGGGATTGAAGGGAGTGAGGGAGTTTGTTCCAGAGGCGGGAGAAAAGAGGAATGAAAGAGTGAAGGTGAGCAGAGAGCCGAGATTTCGGCAGTTTAACCATCAGAGGGTTGCTGGCAGATCTTGTGCGACCTGTAGGAATATTTGGGGGACAGAGCACAGAGAGAGCTGGGGGTGCAAGGCCGGAGAGGAGTCGGTAGAAGACAGAAAGACCACCTACCTGCCTGCGGTGAGTGAGTGAAAGGCCCTCAGAGATAGCTTCATCGCGGGAGATTCCAATAATTCTGAAAGCTTTGGTTTCAACAGCGTGAAGCCGAGCTAGGTGTGAGGCAGGAGCACCGGCCCATAGGGGAGAACAGTATTCCATTGAGCTGCGGATGAAAGCCTTGTATGTGGTGAGGAGCTCAGGTGTGCCGAGGAAGGACTTCGCACGACGGAGGATGCCCAGTCGGCGACTGGCTTTGGAGGCCAGCTTGGAAATGTGGTTTTCCCAAGAAAGATCATGGCAGATAGTGAGACCCAAAATCTTGAGCGACAGAACTTCTTGGAGAGGATTGTTGAGAAAGTAGATGGGAGGGTTGTCCAGTCGATCTTTTCGGAGAGACATAGTTAGAGTGTGAGATTTGTCAGGATTGAAAGACATGTTCCACTTGTTTGACCAGTCTGTGATTTTGTCCAGGTCTTCAGAGAGTGAGGAGGCAGCAGACTGCCGATCTGAGGGAAGAGGAATGGAGCGGCAGAGAGTGGTCATCAGCAAAGAGATAGAGGATTTTCGAGAGAGTCAGAGAGATCATTGATGAAGACCAGAAAAAGCACGGGGCCCAGAACACTGCCTTGGGGAACTCCAGCCTGAACAGGAAGAGGAGATGAGAGAAACCCATTCAGGGCCACACGTTGACGACGACTAGAGAGGAAGTCCGCCAGCCATGCGTGGAGATTTCCATGGATACCAAAGGAGGAGAGTTTGGTGAGCAGAGCAGGGTGCCAGACCGTGTCGAAGGCACGTGATATGTCGAGGGAGACAGCTCTAATTTCCTGTTTGGCATTGAGGACCTCCATCCATTGTTGAGACAGCAGAAGCAGCATGTCCAGAGTAGAGTGACCTGGTCTGAAACCAAATTGATGATCAGAGATCAAGCCATTGGAGAAGAGGAAAGATTTCATATCCGAAGCAATGATGGATTCCATGACTTTGCTGATAATTGGGAGAAGGCTGATTGGTCTGTAGTTGCTAGGATCTGTTTTTGCACCTTTTTTGTGCAAAGCGGTGATGTTGGCTGATTTCCAAGCAGATGGCAGTTGACCTTGAGCAAAAGAGAGGGTGAAGAGAACAGAGAGAGGGTGAGATAGAGCAGCAGAGCAGGATTTTAGGACCCGTGGGCTGATGCCGTCGGGTCCAGTTGCAGAATCAGAGTCGAGGGTTGACAGAAACTTTTCCACCTTGTCAGGAGGAAAGGACACGGAGTCCAGGAGCAGCAGGGTACGACTGGGTATGGTGGGTACAGAGAGGGATCGGTTTGGGACACAAGATTTAGAGGCAAACACAGAGTTGAGGCATTCAGCTTTTTCACGTGCGGAGTCAGCTGTGTAGCCATTTGAGGTAAGGGAGGGGATGGAGGGGGAACAAACACCAGAAACGGATTTGACCAGACGCCACCAGGATTTGGAAGAGGGAGACAGATAAGAGAGTTCGGTCTTGAGAACGGAGAGATATTGTTTCCTGGCTCTCCTGAGGGTGGACACACACTTGTTTCGGGCTTTGTGAAAGGAAATGAGATTTCCTTCCGTTGGATTTGCTTTCCAGGAGACGAAGGCAAGTTGTTTCTGGGCAACAGCCTCACCACAAGATTCCGTGTACCATGGATGGGAGGAAGGGTATGACAACTGAAGACGAGATGGGATAAATCTGTGCATGAGAGAGAGCAATTTACTTTGGAAGAATTCCCAGGATGAGTTGATGTCAGAGGTGGTAGAGATGGGAGACCAGTCCAGATGATTGATGGCTGCTTGAAGACCGTGCCAGTTGGCCTGAGTGAAATGCCAGACTCGTCGACGCTGAGCAGGCTCCCTGAGGATGGTCAGAGAGATGTCCACTTTAACAAGGACATGATCAGATGATCCGATCGGAGCAGAAGAAGAGCAGCAGACATTTTCAGGGAAGTTAGTCATAACCAAGTCCAGAAGAGAAGATGTTCCGTTGACTGAGATCCGGGTCGGGAAATTGACAGATTCTGTCAGTCCCAGTGAGTCGCAGAAGTCCTTTGCTGAAGAGCCATGGCTGGTGAGAGAGGTACCCACACCCAGCCAACTGGCATGGTGACAATTGAAATCACCACATATGAGGAAGAGAGAGTTGGGATGAGTAGATAGAAGTTGGTCCATATCATCAGACAGCGAGATGTAGATGGAGTCATCACTGTTTGGTGGACGGTACAACACACATATGAACAAGAGGTGGGAGCGAAGGGGAAGCCGTAGCCAGAGGTATTCCTGGGGGTGAGGTGGAGAGAGTGCAGTGCAGGGCGAGTGAGGAAGAGAGTTTTTGATAAAGATAGCAACCCCGCCTCCAGGACGAGGCTCAGGTCTATCATACCGGAGGAGGGAGTAGCCCGGGAGAGATACTATGGAATCAGAGACATCATAAAGGAGGAAAGTTTCTGTTAAGCAGATCACGTCTGGTTTGACAGAAGCAACCTGTATGGAGAGATCAGTTAAGTTTGAACGAAGGCCCCGGATGTTTGAGGTCCATACCGTTAATGAAGAGGAAGGGGGAGCATCAGATACAGAACAGGGGGGAGGAGGGGTAGGGTAAGATGTGGAAGAGGTGGAAGAGATAGGGAGAGCTGTTGAAGGTGTGTCAGAGATTTCAGAATAGCTCGGAGAAAGGGAAGGATGGGGCGGACAAAAGGTTTGATGGTGATTGGGTGAGCCACAATGAGGTGTTATTTGAGGAGGGGGAAGAGCGAGGCAGAAGGTTGGGGGAGATGGAGGTGAGAGTTTGAAGGGGGAAGAAGCGGGGAGGACGCTTTGAGGAGGGGGAGTGAGAGGGGGGAAATTGAGAAGCAATGAGGGTGGGGAGATTTGAAGGGGAGGGGTGAGGGGGGAGTTTGGGAGGGAAGGGACAAGGGGAGGGATTTGAAAGGGATGGGATATGGGGGAGATTTGGAGGGGAGGGGTGAGGCAGGAGTCTAGGAGGGGAGGGGCGAGGGGGCGTCTTGGCGGGGAGGGGTGAGGGGGTAGTTTAGGAGGGAGGGGGCAAGGGGGGAGATTTGAAAGGGATGGGTGATGGGGAAGATTTGGAGGGGAGGGGTGATGGGGAAGATTTGGAGGGGAGGGGTTATGGGGAAGATTTGGAGGGGAGGGGTGAGATTGGATTTTTGAAAGTGTACGATTTATGGGAAACGAACATTTATTGCAAAATGAGTTTGTGACATTCGAGTTAAAAATACGTTTAAGGACGCTGGATGGAGGATGGAGTGCAGGAGAGTTTAGGGAATGTAGAAAAAAGGCACTATAGGAGATGGATATTTTTTTTGGGATGAATTGATTTGGTGAGCAAGTCGAAAGCAGCCTTTTAAAGAAGAAGAAGAAAAAGGTGTTATAAAATATGACGGAATACATAACTTGAGGGGAAAGTGTAAACATTGAAGGTTAATGAGTGAAAACTATCTGGGGAAATGGGGGAGAAACACGTGGTCGAAGAACGAACGAACGAATAAGAATGAATAAACGAATGAGAACAGAGAAGGAAATGTTGTTGTTTGTTTGTTTGTTTGTTTTTTTTTTGTTTTTTTTTTTGAGTTGAGATTTACACAAGGAAGTAGGCTATGGGTGAAAAGCCTGGGAATACAGAGAACGAAAGTTATTGGATCACAAACGACGGACCGCTGAGAGAAAAACAAAGCCTCAAGGTTGTACAGTGCACACTGTACAAGGCCTCAAGACACGACACGGCAAACAGACGATCAATTTATGAAAGATAAACACCGAGAAACAACCAAAGTTGCACACAATAACTTCACACACCGAAAGATAATACAGTTTCGACAAAATACAATTGTGAACAGACTTAACTTCGAAAAACGTGGAGACCGTGTGGAGCTTCGAAAATCCCTCCCACCGTCTCCGAGATCTCGCGAGATCTCCAATGATAATAAAGACATTCTAAATATAATAAAGACATTCTGTCATTTTAAAACCACACAAGTGTGTATTCGGTTTCCCCGTTTCATAAAATGTATCGTTTGATACGTATAATGCTTTAAAACTGTTTTTTTTTTGGTTTTGTTTTTACCTCAGAAGAGATATCAACATTTACCTCAGCGAATGTCAATCGCGGTGTCAGTATCTGATGAACTTATAAAGACAGGTGAGTTATAAGTGTGACCAGCATGTGCACGGGATTCTTCCCAGAAGAATGAGTGTCCGCATTAGCTTGTACGACTTAAAATGAGCGAGTTTTGTTTTGACGTTTGGGCCAGTTTTACATGTTGTATCCCTAAGGAATGAAACGAACGTTTTTCTGGCTTACAATTTTATTTGAAGTCACACATGCCTCAAAATACACTCACTTATATAGAATTGAACGCTGAATCCGAAAATGTATGTGAAATTGCGGGGTTTTTTTAGCCGCGTCGCAGACGCTGGTCATAGAGTGCCCTCTGCTGTTGTTGTTGTTGTTCTTCTTCTTCTTCTTGTTCTTCTTCTTCTTGTTGTTGTTCTTGCAGAGGAGACAAAACCTCAAAGCTCCACCCATTCTGGGAACCATAGCTCCACCCATTTTGGGAGAGGCTTCATATAAACAAATATCCACCATTTTATTAACTCGCATAGCTTTGAGGCCTGTTTTGTAGGCCCGTGGTGTCTTCCTCTCTCACACAGTTTTATTTCAAATCAAATTCGATATATCATTTCATTTTTCACAGTCGCTAACATAGTTTTAGACTCGGTTGAAAAAAAACGGGAAGAAAATCCGATGAAAGTTGCCCTTTATAGAACGAAATGAATTCTCAAAGGCCTGTAACTTCAAGTCCATTGAGATATTTTTTTTTTTTAATCGCGGCATGGTCAGTCATACACCGCCCGAAATAACAGACGGGAAAATGCCGAGATATATATATATTTTGTTTAAATCGCGGCATGCTCAGTCATACACCGCCCGAAATAACAGACGGGAAAATGCTGAGATATATTAAAAATTCGTCCATTTGATGACAATCGTCACGATGAAATATTTAATTTATACGTCGTCACAATAATGTGGAGAGAGAAGCATAGCTTCGTTCACGTGTCGCCACATACTGGAAATTGCCGAGATATATATTTTTTAAATCGCGGCATGGTCAGTCATACACCGCCTGAAATAACAGACGGGAAAATGCCGAGATATATTAAAAATTCGTCCATTTGATGATAATCGTCACGATGAAATATTTAATTTATACGTCGTCACAATAATGTGGAGAGAGGAGCATAGCTTCGTTCACGTGTCGCCACACACGGGAAATTGCCGAGATATATTTTTTTTAAATCGCGGCATGGTCAGTCATACACCGCCTGAAATAACAGACGGGAAAATGCCGAGATATATTAAAAATTCGTCGCCACACACGGGAAATTGCCAAGATATATTTTCACTTTGCACAAAAATAACATCAAGTAATCGAATCAATAGGAATGTCCTGTGCCTATAACATCGACGTTGTAGGCACAGCTGCATCTAGGCATTGTGTAACATCGACGTGGCTTTTGTTTTAATTAAAACTTTTTGTACTTGTTTTAACATTATCTTCTATATGTTCTAAATATATGATATATCTGTGCAATGTCTGTCTTGTGTTGTCTTGTCTTGTGTTGTCACTGAACTACTTCCTCAAACTTTTGTGAAATCGTACTATTCCAACTTGACCCACGGCGGGAGTATGCGCTCTACTGAGTGGCGTGCTAGTTTAATGACAGCAACAGAGTGAAGCACAGGATAAATTTCCATTTTCAGTTGATCTCCAAAGGGAATTACCATGAACCACGACCCAAAAGGTGGGCTTTCTGCTTCACCAATTTAGAGTGCTCGATCTCCGCTCATTGTCATTTCTGTTGGTGAGGAGACAGCATTAATTTACTATTTTTGACAGCTAACAATGCCGACGTCTATTTCTATTAATAACGAGGAATTGAAAATGATTCTAACAACTATCTTATTAAAAATAACTTAAAATAAGCTATTTATCAATTATACACTGTTTAAATAGCACAGGAAATGAAATGCCTGTGATTGTGAAACAATGTTTAATTAACCTTTAACATGTTCAGGAATATCAATAGAAAAGCTATTATTGAACAAACAACAACAACAACAGGCATTTTAAGGCCATTTTCCCTGCAAGAGCGGGGGTTAGCCTTGCGGTTCCCATGACAATCTTCTCCATTTTGCCCTATTTTCTGCATCTCCCCTTGTTAACCCCCTTGCCCGCATTTCTTCTTCGACCATCTTTAGCCAAGTCTTTCTCGGTCTTCCCCATGCTCTACTTCCTTCTACATTCATTTCCATCACTCTTCTCAACCAGTCACTTTCATCCTTCCTCAACACATGACCAAACCATCTCAACCTGTTCCTCTTCACAGCATCAATCACAGGCTCTATTCCCATCATTTTTCGCAATTCATCATTTGTCTTCCTCTCTCTCAACGATACTCCGCACATCCGTCGAGCCATTCGCATTTCCACCCTTTCCAGCCTTTGTTGTTGCTCTATGTTCATTACCCATGTCTCACTCCCATAAATCATAACACTTCTCACACATGCAGCATACACCTTTCCCTTCAGCTTCAACGACACTCCCCTCCTTGTCAGCACGCCACTCAGTTCCCGAAACTTCTTCCATGCACATCTCACTCGAGCAACCGTTGCCGAGTCTGATCCACCTTCTCCATTCAGCATGTCTCCTAGGTAACAAAATGTTTTCACGCCTTCCAGCTTCACGCCGTCTCCAAGATCCAACTCAACATTTCCTCCATCTGCAGCATCCTCTGTGCACACCTTACACTTGAATGTAGCTGCCACACTGGTTAATGACCCTCTCAGACCACTACATTTTTGTTGAACCCACTCAGCGCACATTGGACATTGAATGGAATTCACTCCGACACCCTTCCTGTACACAGCACAGGGCCACTTCCCAGTTCTTTCCACCTCACCACATGCTTTACCACTTGCCATCATCTTCCTTTTTCCGATATTCACCTTCAGACCTTTTGTCTCCATACATTCCTTCCACTTATTCATCTTCTCCTTCAGTCCATCCATACTTTCTGCAATCAACACCAGATCATCTGCATACAACAACTCCCACGGTAAACCCTCCTTTACGTTCTGAGCCAGCACCTCCATCACAGCTACAAATAGGAGTGGACTTAGTACCGACCCCTGATGCACTCCCACCTTCACCTCGAACTCACCACTGTTCCCATCCTTCGTCCTTACAGTTGTGCGCACTCTTTTTTGTACATTGCCATCACTACTCTGATCAGCCATTCCTCCACTCCTAACTTCCTCAATGCCCATGTCACTACTTCACGTGGAACCCTATCGAATGCTTTCTCCAGATCAACAAACCCAAGAAACAACTTCTTCCTCTTCTCCATGTACTTCTCCTGCAACTGCCTCACAATAAAAAGCATGTCTGTCGTTCCTCTTCCTGGCATAAATCCAAACTGCATTTCGTCAATCTTCACTTTCTTCCTTATCCTCCTCTCCAACACCTTTTCCAATACCTTCATTCCATGCTCCAATAACTTTATCGCTCGATACGAGCCACAGTCCAGAGGGTCACCTTTCCCCTTGTATAGAGGGACGAGGGTACTCAGTTCCCAATCCACTGGAATGCGGCCTTCTTTCACCACCAAATTGCAGATCTCTGTCATTTTCTTCACACCCCAATTTCCCGCTGCCTTCAACATATCTCCCACAACTCCCATTGGCCCTCCCGCTTTTCTACTCTTCATTGCTTTTATCGCTTCCTCAACTTCCTTCTCTGTTATCTTCGCTGCCAGTCCTAAAACTGGGTTTCTCTCTATGTTGCCATCCCATTCATTCTCTGCATTCAACAGTATTTCCATATATCTTTTCCATCTTCCTTTAATTCCATCTGGGTCCACAACGATTTGTCCCACTTCATCCTTCAAGCAACTCACCCCCATCACATCACACCTCTCTTTCGCTATCTGCTTTGCAATCCTGAATACCGCTCTCTGACCCTCTTCCAAATCCAAGCGTTCTCCGAACATTTTCCTACATGCCTCCTGTGCCTTTGCTACCTCTTTCTTTGCAGCCTTCTTGGCTGCCTTATAACTTTCATGCTCTTCCTTTTCTGCCCCCATACCCTTCGCCTTCTGCCACTCCTTGAACATCTTCCTCTTCTCATCAATCTTCTTTCCAACTTCATCATCCCACCACCATGTTTCCGAGTGCCTCGGTGGTCCTTTTGTCCATCCACATACCTCACCAACGGCTCCCAACAGACTATCTTTCATTGACGTCCAACCACTTTCAAGCTCAACCACATCATCCTCTACCATATTCAGCCTCTGTTTTAATGCCTCCCTCACTGTCACCTCTTTCAACCTCCACACCTTCATTCTCGGTTGGTGCTTCACCCGCCGAGCTCTCCTCGCACCTTTCACCCTTATGTCGCAGACAACCAAGTGGTGCTGTGAAACAGCCTCCTCCCCTGGGATCACCTTTGTGTCCCGGAGGTGCCCCCTATCTCGCCTACGCACCAGCAGGTAGTCAACGGTTGTCGTCGACCCACCTGATGTATATGTAACAAGCTTATTATCCTCTTTCTGGAACTGAGTATTACAAATCAACAAATCAGCTCCATCAGCAAACTCCAAAATCCTTTCACCTTCTCCATTTCTCACACCATATCCGTAACCCCCATGAACTCCCTCAAAACCGTCCATACTCCTTCCCACATGTCCATTTAGGTCTCCTCCTACCACAACAACCTCCTCATCTTTCACGTTTTCCATCAGCTTCTCTATAGCACACCAGAACTTGTTCAGTCCATCCATACTTTCTGCAATCAACACCAGATCATCTGCATACAACAACTCCCACGGTAAACCCTCCTTTACGTTCTGAGCCAGCACCTCCATGACAGACATGACACACCTCATGACATTATTGAACAAACAATAATGGTTTATTCAAACTTATTGGGTGTGAAAATAAAAGTTGCGTTCTAGTCAGTTTGTGGTCCTTTCCTATAGATTCAGCACACAATCTACAACACATCCTGCCGCCAATCACTCCAAAAAGGCGCTGGCTCTCTGCTGTAAGCTCCCCGATAACCAAACATAAGATACCAACCTGCAACACCACCGAGCCCCAATATACGAGCCCACATCACCACCGAGCCCCACGATACGAGCCCACATCACCACCGAGCCCCAAGATACGAGCCCACATCACCACCGAGCCCCAAGATACGAGCCCACATCACCACCGAGCCCCAAGATACGAGCCCACAACACCACCGAGCCCCACGATACGAGCCCACATCACCACCAAGCCCCAATATATGAGCCCACATCATCACCGAGCCCCAAGATACGAGCCATCACCACCGAGCTACACGATACGAGCCCACATCACCACCAAGCCCCAATATATGAGCCCACATCACCAACGAGCCCCACGATACGAGCCCACATCACCACCGAGCCCCACGATACGAGCCCACATCACCACCGAGCCCCAAGATACGAGCCCACATCACCACCGAGCCCCAAGATACGAGTCCACATCACCACCAAGCCCCAATATACGAGCCCACATCACCACCGAGCCCCACGATACGAGCCTACATCACCACCGACCCCCAAGATACGAGCCCACATCACCACCGAGCCCCAAGATACGAGCCCACATCACCACCGAGCCCCAAGATACGAGCCCACATCACCACCGAGCCCCAAGATACGAGCCCACATCACCACCGAGCCCCAAGATACGAGCCCACATCACCACCGAGCCCCACGATACGAGCCCACATCACCACCGAGCCCCACGATACGAGCCCATATCACCAACGAGCCCCACATCACCACCGAGCCCCACGATACGAGCCCACATCACCACCGAGCCCCACATCACCACCGAGCCCCACGATACGAGCCCAAATCACCACTAAGGCCCAATATATGAGGCCACATCACCACTGAGCCCCACGATACGAGCCCACATCACCACCGAGCCCCAATATACGAGCCCACATGTACGAGCCCACATCACCACCCATCTACCTCCACAGCGAAATTTGCTCTTTCATCATCATATTCAAACGTCAATGTCCATTAATTTTTCCCAAACTCAATATTGCTAGACTTTCCTGTAAACATATTTTGACTTCAATAAAGGTTGAACATTAAGAGTAGCTTTGGCTTTTACATAAAACCACATCCAACCACTTCCACCAGCAAAGTCCAGGTTTTCTCAAATGGAGTGGAAGTGCAACACTTTCACAGCGGCGATGGGACATTGTAAGAGCCAGAAAAAGAAAGGAAAACTGAAAACATTTTACCCGAGCTAGCAAATGCCCAAATGAGCTTGTTAAAAGTGCTACGTGAGTGTGTTAAAGGATGTGAAAATCCTTAGTTTAAAAATATACGAGAACCTGTAATCCCTCATGCATGGGTTCTCTTCACAAACCCAATAGGTGATGATGCTTACCCTCAAATAGTAATAAATGTGCTAAAGGTAGTGAAGTGCTGTTAGCCTCTCCACAAAAATAACAGCTCGTGGCGCACTGCCATATTTGACAATTGGGCATGTTATAAAGATAGCATCATGGAAACTAGAAAGTTCATAGGACACCTTACCTGTGCAGTTTAGAAAAATATATATATATTTTTTTTTTTACAAAGTACATGGCAGGGTCTGCGAATGGCAAATTTGATTGGTCGAGATAATGTAAAATGCCCGTAATATTTTGTCCAAGTACTGCTAAACAAAATGGTTTAGAAAGTGCCAAAATGGCAATTTGTGCTGCACAATGTGCTGCACGAAATATCCCTGGTGTTGGGCTAGTGGTTAGGGTGCCGGCGTAGGATCCTAGGATCCTGGGTTCGAATCCCGGTCGATTGCTGAATTAACGCCAGGGGGGTTGACTCAGCCTGTCATCCTTCCGAGGTCGGCTAATTGAGTACCAGTTCACTGGTAATTCCCTGTTTGTCGTTAAAGGCGGCAAAAAGGGTTGGCGTCAGGAAGGGCATCCGGCCGTAAAACATTGCTTCAAAAAGGGGACCGAAAAACAACAACAACCACGGTTCCCGAAAAAGGCCAACCCCCGCTTTGCGGGGAAAAATGGCCTCTAAAGGTGGTTATTTTTATATTTTTTAATGTGCAAATATATAATTAAATTGAAATATAATGGAGATTTTAGAAGTCTTAGAAAAAAACATTTTGGAAGTTTACGCCGTTGATGCAGCGTCTTTTACACCACCTTGTTTAACACATTAAATTAGTTCTGCGTGCCCGTTGTTTGTGTTCTTTATGATGTCCTTAAAACAGTAAGTTTCCTGTTTGGAATGATTTTCAATGTTGTTTGACTTCCAGACAGGTAGACAGAGTAAATACCCACCCTTCCTCCCCCCTTCTTTCACCTATCATCCTCCCTTTCCGTCCTTTTCTTATTCTCCCCACACACCCTTATCCTAATGTGTACAAAATAAATAAATGGCCCCTCACGAGCTGGCAATGTTATAGGTTATAATGTAAAAGCCATATTAATAAATTACTTATCACATTGGCTAACGAGGTGAGACGTCTGCGCTCTGAACTAACCCTGTGTCTTGGGTTACAGGGGTGGGTGCAAATTGCTTGCCAAGAAAACCATTAGTGAGTCAGAGAGAAAAGGATCAATAGCAAAAGGATGGCTATAGCAAAAGCATCTCAAAGGATAAGAGGAGGGAGGTGGAGGGCAGTGTTGAAGAGACAATCAGAAAAAGGAAAAGAAAAAAAAAAGACAATAAAATAGATACAGACATAAAGACAGAAGGACATAAAGACAAACATGTCCTCCACCCACCTTTTTCCCAACCTCCACATACTCTCACAGAGCTTTATCACCGTGGCAACGGACAGCACCATATATTACATCCTCTTGTGACCACACCACGTCTCTGCCCTCATGTCTATCCCCGTTTCAAAGCGACACTTCAGTTTATCCTCTTGAAACAATCACAGGGATTCAAAAGTGTAGAAGCAAGATTTGAACTAATAAAAGCAATAATATAGAATCTGTAGCCCGAAAGAGAGATGAGCGAGTGCGAATTGAAATTGATTAAATTGGTTATGGAGCATGAGGACCTGAATTATGCAGAGTGGACCAGGAAATAAGAGAGCGAAGGGCACAGTAGAAATAAGGGGGGTAGGAGTGAAAACACACCAACAGCAGGACAGAGGGACAAAATAGAGGGAGACCTGGAGGAAGAAAGTACATGGAGAAGAATGAGAGCAAGGGGAGGAGGGGGATTATTGAACAAGCTGGATTCAGGCATAAACACCCAATCACAGAAGTGTAAGGGAGAACTGGAGAAGAAGCAGAAATCAGCAAAAAAAAAAAAAAAATGATATTTTAAAAAGTTTAAATTAACCTCAAAAAGGTGCTATTAGACTACATTTCAAAAAACAATAAAATATCACCATGTCTTATCTTAAAAATCTAGAGTTGGTACATCATCTTCAAAAAATTTCAAAATACCACCATCTCTTATCTTTAAAATCTAGAGTTGGTACATCATCTTCAAAAAATTTCAAAATACCACCATCTCTTATCTTAAAAATCTAGAGTTGGTACATCATCTTCAAAAAATTTCAAAATACCACCATCTCTTATCTTAAAAATCTAGAGTTGGTACATCATCTTCAAAAAATTTCAAAATACCACCATCTCTTATCTTCCCCCATCCAAAACCTTGATCTTTTCTACCCCCGCTAATTCACCCCAGATCCACTTTTTTGAAATTCCGACTTCTTTCCTGGAAGTCCTAGCTGTGTCCATGTGTTTTTTGTCCTCTCCCACCTCCCCATCCCCATTCCCACGCCTCCTCCCCCCAAGCCCTCTCCCTCCCACAGATCTCCCGATCTCCCTGCTCCCCATCTTGTCTCCCGCTCCCTTTATCATATGTTTTATGTGTCAGTTTGTCTTTTTGTGATCAATGTTAGCGCTTACACGAGCCTCGATCTTGCATCCAAAAAAATATATATATTTCACGTTCCAAGATCGAAAACAGCTCACATTATTCTATTGTCCGGAAGATGCCGCCAATCGCTCCAACCACTTATATCAGTGCACCGTTGCAGCTGAAATTCAAACCACAAAATGTGGTGGCTACCTGAAGAGGCCCAGCATGAGAAAACACAATCGTGTTCTGTTCTTAGCATGTGGTGGAGGTCGAGGGACAGAAGGCTTTCAGACAAGAAATGTCCCGACTTTGGTCATTAGCCAATTTGTTCCGGAACTTTTCCATTGTTGGGCCTGAGCTGGAATGATGGCTTTTCATCTTACAATGCTGCAAATATCCCACCCTCGCTGACTGTGATGCCAACCCACATGGATTTATTTATGTATGTGTACAGGCCCGACTGCTCTGATGAAGCTGTGCAGAAAGAAGACAGAAATACTAACATCGTCAGAAATCGTTAACCTTCCATTAATAGGAAATGATGGCCAATGACTGAAGCATCATTTCAGTTCCTCAATTTTCAATGCAAGTGAAATTCATAAGGAAACGAAAACAGCACTTGGCAGAGCGCACACCTCCGCCAGGCTGAACAGTTTACGTTTCATATCCCATTGATAGGGTGGATATGGATCCAGACCTGAGCCAAAATGTTATTGCCTTATTCTTGTCACCTGACCAACTCATTCACCTAGTTTTGTCATAATCCTTCCACAACTTTGAAATATCATCTCGTTTTTTGGCCCCATCTCTCAATGCTGAAGAATCATTTAGAAATAAAAATAAAAACTTATTGCATCCGGATTTTAACCAAAACGAATCCATTCGTCCTCGTCACACGTCCAGCCTGTCCAACAAGTTTCGTCCAAATCCACCCACAACGTTTTGAGATATCCTGTTCACAGGCAGACAAACAGACATGGGTGAAAATATAACTTCCATCCACCTTTGGTGGCAGAGGTAGAAAACAACTGAAAAGCAAGTAAATAAACACATCAGCTCAAATAATTTGGATTAAAATGTAAGTTAATGGATTGTAAAATGTAGGAATGTCGTTTATTGAATTGTACGATCATCACAACTGCTTAGCATCCGATTGGCTTTCAGCCAAGTCGAGCTTCACCCTGCATGCAATGTTGTTAATAAGCCATGTAATGTTAATAAGCCATGCAATGTTGTTAATAAGCCATGCAATGTTGCTCATAAGCCATGCAATGGTGCTAATAAGCCATGCAATGTTGCTCATAAGCCATGCAATGGTGCTAATAAGCCATGCAATGGTGCTAATAAGCCATGCAATGTTGCTAATAAGCCACGCAATGGTGCTAATAAGCCATGCAATGTTGCTAATAAGCCACACAATGTTGTTAAGCCATGCAATGTTGCTAATAAGCCACGCAATGTTGCTAATAAGCCATGCAATGTTGCTAATAAGCCACGCAATGTTGTTAATAAGCCATGCAATGTTGTTAATAAGCCATGCAATGTTGCTAATAAGCCACGCAATGGTGCTAATAAGCCATGCAATGTTGCTAATAAGCCACGCAATGTTGCTAATAAGCCACGCAATGGTGCTAATAAGCCACGCAATGTTGCTAATAAGCCATGCAATGTTGCTAATAAGCCATGCAATGTTGCTAATAAGCCATGCAATGTTGTTAATAAGCCATGCAATGTTGCTAATAAGCCATGCAATGTTGCTAATAAGCCATGCAATGTTGCTAATAAGCCATGCAATGTTGCTAATAAGCCATGCAATGTTGTTAATAAGCCATGCAATGTTAATAAGCCATGCAATGTTGCTAATAAGCCATACAATGTTGTTAATAAGCCATGCAATGTTGTTAATAAGCCATGCAATGTTGCTAATAAGCCATGCAATGTTGCTAATAAGCCATGCAATGTTGTTAATAAGCCATGCAATGTTGTTAATAAGCCATGCAATGTTGCTAATAAGCCATGCAATGTTGCTAATAAGCCATGCAATGTTGTTAATAAGCCATGCAATGTTAATAAGCCATGCAATGTTGTTAATAAGCCATGCAATGTTGCTAATAAGCCATACAATGTTGCTAATAAGCCATGCAATGTTGCTAATAAGCCATGCAATGTTGTTAATAAGCCATGCAATGTTGTTAATAAGCCATGCAATGTTGCTAATAAGCCATGCAATGTTGTTCATAAGCCATGCAATGTTCATACGCCATGCAATGTTGCTAATAAGCCATACAATGTTGCTAATAAGCCATACAATGTTGGTAATAAGCCATACAATGTTGGTAATAAGCCATACAATGTTGCTAATAAGCCATGCAATGTTGGTAATAAGCCATGCAATGTTGGTAATAAGCCATACAATGTTGGTAATAAGCCATACAATGTTGCTAATAAGCCATGCAATGTTGCTAATAAGCCATGCAATGTTGTTAATAAGCCATGCAATGTTGTTAATAAGCCATGCAATGTTGCTAATAAGCCATGCAATGTTGTTAATAAGCCATGCAATGTTAATAAGCCATGCAATGTTGCTAATAAGCCATGCAATGTTGTTCATAAGCCATGCAATGTTGCTAATAAGCCATGCAATGTTGTTCATAAGCCATGCAATGTTGTTAATAAGCCATGCAATGTTGCTAATAAGCCATGCAATGTTGTTCATAAGCCATGCAATGTTGTTCATAAGCCATGCAATGTTGCTAATAAGCCATACAATGTTGGTAATAAGCCATACAATGTTGGTAATAAGCCATACAATGTTGCTAATAAGCCATGCAATGTTGGTAATAATCCATACAATGTTGCTAATAAGCCATGCAATGTTGTTAATAAGCCATGCAATGTTGCTAATAAGCCATGCAATGTTGCTAATAAGCCATGCAATGTTGCTAATAAGCCATGCAATGTTGCTAATAAGCCATGCAATGTTGGTAATAAGCCATACAATGTTGGTAATAAGCCATACAATGTTAATAAGCCATGCAATGTTGCTAATAAGCCATACAATGTGGTTAATAAGCCATACAATGTTGCTAATAAGCCATACAATGTTGTTAATAAGCCATACAATGTTGGTAATAAGCCATACAATGTTGGTAATAAGCCATACAATGTTGGTAATAAGCCATACAATGTTGCTAATAAGCCATGCAATGTTGTTAATAAGCCATACAATGTTGTTAATAAGCCATACAATGTTAATAAGCCATACAATGTTGTTAATAAGCCATGCAATGTTGCTAATAAGCCATACAATGTTGGTAATAAGCCATACAATGTTGGTAATAAGCCATACAATGTTGCTAATAAGCCATACAATGTTGTTAATAAGCCATACAATGTTGTTAATAAGCCATGCAATGTTGCTAATAAGCCATACAATGTTGTTAAATAAGCCATACAATGTTGGTAATAAAATGTTGTTAATAAGCGATACAATGTTGTTAATAAGCCATACAATGTTGTTAATAAGCCATACAATGTGCAATTTCAAAGGATTCGGTAATAAGTCTTGAAAATGAAATCCTCATGTTTTTTTTTTGCTATTTCAGTTGAATGTATTGTGTTGGAACAGAGTCGGACTCCCTCTCATGGTTAAAAATTCATTGTGAGTGGTTCTGTGTTTCACAGCCAATCGGAGACTCATAAAGGGAAGACGAGGCATCCTCAGCAAGTGTACTGGGGAATTCATCAAATTGAAAAACTCAATCATGAATCACATTTAGTAATGCTCAGTTGTTTAAGTTTGAGTGTACATGGTGGTTTGACTTTAACGTTGGCGATCACTATAAGCCACGAGAAATCATAACGTAACCTCGAACATACTACCATACACACACACATGCAGCGGTTTCGCAATTTTCAACAAAAAACATTGGCTTGTACAAGATGGTCTAGTGCGTGCCGGCGGTTAGAGGAGTGCTCTCAATAAGGAATCAAATATATTTCAGATAGCGATTTAACTATTTGTAAAGAATATGTTGATAAACTACAGTACTTGAAGGTTAGGTCACATTGCCCAAGCAATTTTCATAGCACAAACAATAAAAAAAAGAAGTGCATTTTAAATTGAGTAACATATGTCCACGAGTGTGTGCAAGTGGAGCAATCTGTTTGGAAGATTGCCTCAAGCGCAGCCCAGAGAGTTGAGACACAAAAACCCACAGAATCCAAGAATGGAGCAAACAAATCTGGAGTCAGTTGGACACATGGGTTTTCAAAATGGTTGCTTGAACATACCTCATCGATTAATGGCGATGTTACCTTGTCAACCGTTTGAACTCGAGACAGGAAATTAAAATTTCATTGTTTCAACTCACTGGGAGGGTTATGTTAGTCTACTCTCCCACCCCCATCCTTCACCGATGGGTGGGGCGGGCGTATGCTGCATTGCCTCAGGGTGGACAATGTAATGGTTGCAAAAACACAACTTCCATCCTCATGAACAAATGTTGGGACTAATGAACCTCATCTGCAGTGAAATGAAATGACAAAAACTGGACTTGATTTGCATCAAGAATGCAAGACTGCCTGAGTATCAAAACAGATTTAAACTGGATGGTATTCATAGAATACTTACCCTGCGCAGTCAACCTGGTGTGAACCAACTCTTCTGTTTTTCAATGTTTCTTTTTTTTTTTGATCCAATATGGCTGCCAGACCACGTGAGCAATGACATCATAAATTTATATTGTCTAATATAATTGTCGCATAGATCACGCTCAATAAATTTCAAACTCAGACTAAGCGTTGTCCCTTTTGAATTATGATGTCATAATTATGGAACCAATGACGTTATAGTTAACAACACCTATTCCCCATATGGAGTTATGTACAATGAGCCACGTTTAAATTTTTTCCATAGAGTGGTTTTGGAGATAGAGGTGCAACGTTTTTTGTTTTTTTCCAATATTTTGCCTGTAACACATGACCTATGACGTCATGATTATCATTAAAATATTCTAAAGGAGGAGGCACTCCTATGGTGAAAATTTCGTGTCCATCAGACCAACAGTTGCTGAATTTTTTTAAATAATGATTGGATAGATAAGTGTTGTATTTGTCGAATTATGATGTCATAACGAAGGCACCGATGACATCATTAGCATATCTTATTCCCCGTGCGGAGTCGTTGACAATGAGCCAGGTCTCAATTTCTTTTCCATGGAGTGGTTTCAGAGATATAGAGGTGCGAAGTTTTTCCAAGATGGCGCCTGTACCACGTGACCTATGACTTCATAATAATCATTAAAATATTGTACAGGAGGAGGCCCTCCTATGGTGAAAATTTAGTGTCAATCGGGGCAACGGTTGCCGAGAAAATGAATTTTTAAAATGCAGACACGGACGGCACATGTACGCAACCGAAAGCTTAACCTCGGATTTCGCTCCGCGAGCGCAGGGTAACTAGAACGGCACTCAATAGAGAGCAAACCTCCGCCTGGTTGGCCACATCACTCAATGGTGAAGAATCACTTTAAAAATTCTACTAGCTGGATCGGGATCTTCACCAAAATTTAATCGATTCTTCCTTGTCACATACACCACCTGTCCAACAAGTTTCGTCCAAATCCATCCATAACATTTTGAGATATCCCGCTATGTATCGTTTTTGGCCCGATCTCCCAATGGTAAATAATCACTTTAAAAATTCGGGTAGCCGGATCCGAATCCGGATCTTCACCAAAATCTAATAATTTTGTCCTCGTCACATACGATACATCTCTGCCAAATTTCGTCCGAATCTGTCCACAACCTTTTGAGATATTTTGTTCACAGACAAACGGACAGACAGACAGACAGACAGACAGACAGGGGTGAAAAACATAACCTCCATCCTTGGGTGGTGGAGACAACAATTAATAGAACAAACGAGCCTTCGCAAAATTAGTGATAAAAAGAAAAAAATGTCAAACTAGACGTTGCTTTGCTAACGGCACAATCATTACCTCTTGGAAAAGTTGCTGCAAGAACTTTGTGCTATTCGAATCTTGGCAACAGCACCTTTTCTTTCCATAATGGCCTCTGTCATCCAACATTCCCTGGGTAAAGGCCTCAGTGCATGGATAGTCAAGCCTCGGCGTGCTTTGAGCCTGAAAAAAAAGAATCATCAACGAGAATGAAAATAAAGATTTTTTTAAAATTGCAATTGATGAAATTATTGAATACAACTACTACATGGGTATTGAGCACATCATCACATGCCTGGTGTTGGCTTCACGGTTAAGGTGGCTTGCTCAAGATCCTCGGGTCTCGAGTTCAAGACTGGTGGGTCAACTCAGCCTGTCGTCCTTCCGAGGTTGGCAAAATGAGTACCAGCTTGCTGGTAAGGGGGCATTGCATCAGCGGCACAGCCATGCCCCCAGAAAATGATGTATCCAAGCAGCTACAGGCTGCATATGAATAAATAAATAAATAAAAAGACCATCACATAATCTCGAGTTGGCCTCAGCTGTTGGAAGTCATTGCAGATCTCTCAATGTGTTGTGCTGCGGTTACAAGCGTATAATAAATAAGATTTTTTTGTGAAAATTTAGAGCAAAAAAAAGCATTCCCCAACAGAAAGTAACAGGTCGTGGTAAATGGGGTAACAAAGAACACTTTTCTCCCTAAATTTCAGAGGCAGCAAGTGCTTTGGTCTGTTCCTTCCTTATATAAACCAGGTTGGTGACAATTGGTCCACTCATGGTGATGAATTGTTGTTGGTGATGTTGGTTGTTGTTGATGTTGGAATTGTTGTTGTTGGAGATGTTGGTGATGAACGTTTCATGAATATAGCTTGGACATATAGTGGGGATTCTCAATGTCTGGGAGATCGTCATGATGCTTCGTCATTCATACATTGGACGTTTCATGAATTTGTGGCATGTCTGCATTTGAGGATGTCTGCGATTGCTTAATATGGGAAGAGGCAATTTCAAGATGGTTAACCATAATTGTTCTGTTCCGGAATGAAAATCACTCATGGAAATATAGGAATACAAGAAATCAAGATAATTATGACGTCATAGGTCACGTGGTACGGACGCCATCTTGGAAAAAACCGAAAAACTTTGCACCTCTATATCTCCGAAAGCGCTGCATAGAAAAAAATTGAGACGTGGCTCATTGTAAAGAACTCTCCATGCAGAATAACATGTTAATGACGTCAAAGGTGCCTCCATTATGACGTCATAATTTGACAAGTACAAAACTTCATCCCATCAAGATGAAATTTATTGAGCATCATCTAGGGACAAATTGGGGGAGAAAAAAAAAATTACGACATCATCGGTCACATGGTTCGGCCGCCATATTTGTTTTAAAACAAGCCGTAAAAACACGTCCTGGCGAGGGTCTGCAATCTGATTGCTCTTTCTTGTTATAATTGTAGTTGTTGTTTCGTATGCAGCCTGTGGCTGCTGGTTGCATTACTTTTCTGAAGCGTGGCTGGGCACCATTAAGTTGGTACGTATTTTGCCGACCTCGGTGGGATGCAGGCTGAATCAACAATCCTGGTGTTATTTCACTGCCACGACGGGCTCAAACTCAAGACCCCGAGATCTTAAACCAGGCACCTATATTGTTAAGCCAACACCAGGCTGTAGTTGTAGTGAAAGGTAATTAGAATTTGGTTTGCTCCACTGAGTTGTCTTCCACCCTTCCCTTTATTACCACCTCTGGAACTGGAAACGCATCTTTGTGTGGAACGCATCACACTATTCCCTCCAGTGAACTAGGATCGAACGTAAACATCTCATGTTGTCCCAGGTACCCAAGATCTACTTTAATCTTGGTAACCCTACCTATTGGCTGTCTATAATATCAACCTGTCCACAACTACACCTATCCCCTGTACATGTTCACCCTGTCCCCTGACCCTTCATCATCAATATGTTAACCTTAATGCTCATATTGTTCAACTCTATACAACACAACAACAACATGCATTTTAAGGCCATTTTCCCTGCTAGAGCGGGGGTTAGCCTTGCGGTCCCCATGACAATCTTCTCCATCTTGCCCTATTTTCTGCATCTCTCCTTGTTAACCCCCTTGCCCGCATTTCTTCTTCCACCATCTTTAGCCAAGTCTTTCTCGGTCTTCCCCGTCCTCTACTTCCTTCTACATTCATTTCCATCACTCTCCTCAACCGGTCACTTTCATCCTTCCTCAACACATGACCAAACCATCTCAACCTGTTCCTCTTCACAGCATCAATCACAGGCTCTATTCCCATCATCTTTCGCAATTCATCATTTGTCTTCCTCTCTCTCAACGATACTCCGCACATCCATCGAACCATTCGCATTTCCACCCTTTCCAACCTTCGTTGCTGCTCTACGTTCATTACCCATGTCTCGCTCCCATAAATCATAACACTACTCACACATGCAGCATACACCTTTCCCTTCAGCTTCAACGACACTCCCCTCCTCGTCAGCACG
Organism: Myxine glutinosa; assembly: GCF_964187855.1. Classification (NCBI taxonomy): domain Eukaryota; kingdom Metazoa; phylum Chordata; class Myxini; order Myxiniformes; family Myxinidae; genus Myxine; species Myxine glutinosa. The sequence goes on from NC_136268.1 coordinate 30,316,796, forward strand.
CCACTCAGTTCCCGAAACTTCTTCCGTGCACATCTCACTCAAGCAACCATTGCCGAGTCTGATCCACCTTCTCCATTCAGCATGTCTCCGAGGTAGCAAAATGTTTTCACACCTTCCAGCTTCACGCCGTCTCCAAGATCCAACTCAACATTTCCTCCATCTGCAGCTCCCTCTGTGCACACCTTACATTTGAATGTAGCTGCCACACTGGTTAATGACCCTCTCAGACCACTACATTTTTGATGAACCCACTCAGTGCACATTGTACATTGAATGGAGTTCACTCCGACACCCTTCCTGCACACAGCACAGGGCCACTTCCCAGTTCTTTCCACCTCACGTAAAGGAAGTCTTTCCACGACAACCATCTTAGCTTAGCACGACCTCTGATTTTGTCTCGTTTCAACTCTATGATGTCATTAATAATAATCTTTTCAGAATTGATTAACCATCAAACCCGGTATGGATGCCACCCTCAACTAGTAAATCAGCTCCAGCCAGCCGAGAAATATAGCAGCTCCAGAAGAGAGGGCCCACCTGTATTATGTAGACAAACATGATGGAATTTTTGACCCCTGCCTTGATCCAACTCCAAACACCAGCCTGAATCCCCCCTTCCTTCATGTGTACATAGTAAAAAAAAGAAAGAAAAAAAAAAAAGGCTCTCAACATGAAAAGTTGAAAAGTTAAGTTAGGAACTTAAGGTGTTGTGAAATAAAAAAAAAGGCTGTAATTAAACTTAACACTTAAAACTTTTAGCTCTTACATGAGCCTCGATTCTGTATCCCAAAAAAATAAAATAATAATAATAAAAAATAACACTTCCTGCTCACCATTTGGTTACCACCATCAAAAACAGCAAAACAACCAAGATGGGAATGTAAAGGAAGTCTTTCCACGACAACCATCTTACCTTAGCACGACCTCCGATTTTGTCTCGTTTCCTAAAACCACGGCCCCAACACCGACCAAAACCCCAAACTTGACACCAACAGAAACTGGGTCATGAGGAAGCCAGGCCACCAGCCCCATACCCAAGGTAACAAGGGTAGTTGGTTTATGAACATCCAGTGGTATACTCCCGGTCCAGGCCATTCGACCCCGACTTGACCTTGAATCAACGTCATATTTTGACGTCGTCAGCCAGGCTCGCAAGATAAGTTTTGGGGTCGTGAACTGGTCATTTTCAAACCAGGAACTTGGTATGGTAATTGTACTGACACAGAATGGGGACTGAGCCTCATGAAGCTGGCACTGCCCCAACAATGACCTTTCTCCATGTTCCTTATCTCGTTTTCCTGGCCTCAAGATCTTTAATTTGATAAATGGAAGTGGAATTTGAATTCCAGAAATCCTCCAAGTGTCCAAAGCTCTCACGTAAAACAGTACGTGAAGGGTTGGGGTCAGAGGTGATGGTTTTGGGGTAAGTGGAAAGCCAATGAGGTTTAAACCCCACGACTGAAGGAGTGAATGTGAATGCATTGAAGAGTTTGGTAGATTGTAGTCGAACAATGCCGTCTGTGTGGAAAGAAGGCCCAGAGAAGCCTGCAACATCGGTGGACCTTCTGGTCTCCCGTCTTGACTGAAAATTGTCTCTTCTCCAACAGCATTTGGAATTACGAGGAGGTTTTGTTTCCACCGTCGACCAAAGCCCTGTTCCCAAGCCACAGCCTCAGTCAACTCCTGAGGATAGACTGGAAGGGAGATCCAGCGCTTTTGAGCTCCCTCAATTGAAAATTTCACCCCCACTATGACCTGCAGAACTGAAGACAGAAGGTGGGGGTGGGGGGAGGGAGGGACAGGAGGTGGTGGGGAGGAGTGTTGGAGAGGGGGATGGGTGGTATAGAGGGGAGTGTGGAGGAGTGGTAGAGGGGGAAGGGTAGAAGGAGTGAGAGAGGGGTGGAGGGTGTGTGTGTGTGCGTTTGGGAGGAGGGGGGGTTGGAGGATGGAGGATGTGGGAGAGAGGAGCATGGAGGGGTGGTAGAGGAGGGAGGGAGAGGAGTGGAGGATGTGGGATAAGGGGAGGATGTGGGAGAGGGGGATGGTGGAGATGTGGAAGAGGAGGGAGGGGTGGAGGGGTTGGAAGAAGTTGAGAGGTGGCATAGGGGGGATGGTGGAGGTGTGTAAGAGGGGGGCGGAGGTGTGTAAGATGAGGGGGGGGAGGGGGTGGGGTGGGAGAGAAGTCGAGGAGTGGCAGAGGGGAGGGAGTGGAAGGGTAGCAGAGGGGGAGGGGAAGAGTGGGGGGTTGGGAGAGGGTGATGGAAGAGGAGATGTGGGTGAAGGGGGTGGGAGAAGGGTGGAGGGTGAGAGAAGGGTGGAGGGTGAGAGAAGGGTGGAGGGTGAGAGAAGGGTGGAGGGTGAGAGAAGGGTGGAGGGTGAGAGAAGGGTGGAGGGTGAGAGAAGGGTGGAGGGTGAGAGAAGGGTGGAGGGTGAGAGAAGGGTGGAGGGTGAGAGAAGGGTGGAGGGTGAGAGAAGGGTGGAGGGTGAGAGAAGGGTGGAGGGTGAGAGAAGGGTGGAGGGTGAGAGAAGGATGGAGGGTGAGAGAAGGGTGGAGGGTGAGAGAAGGGTGGAGGGTGAGAAGGGTGGAGGGTGAGAGAAGGGTGGAGGGTGAGAGAAGGGTGGAGGGTGGAGTGATGGTAGAGGAGGGAGAAAGAGGTGGGAGAGAGGGGTGGTAGAGGAGGTACGGGTTGTAGAGGGGGGGGGGGGGGTTGGAAAGGTTTTGGGGGAGGAAAGGCAAGAGTAAATATCACTTAGTGAAGATAAATTGATAAAATCTTTTGTTTGTCCCCATATAAATTCCATCACATCATTATATGCAGTTCCTCATCTATAAATCGCCCAGCCACAAATATTTACACACACCACCTGTAAATGTATATATAAAATGTGCGGTGGAGACAATCAAATAATTATTCTGTGCAAATGCCACGAATAAATAGCTCAATCATATTTATTCATTCATAAAAAATCTCGCGATGGCTGACAATCTGGATAATTGAATCCGACCGAGATATTTCACACAAACGTTGAACCAACCTGTAAATAGCGCAAGCACCAGCAGCGTTGAATGGTCCATGGCGGGAAGACCTTCAGAACAGGAGGGAGTTATGGAGCCGTGATAGAAGACCCCGGGATAAATGTCTGGGGGATGGAAATCTGGAGCAGAAACACGGTGCGAGCAGACCAGGCACAAAGCCGGGTGGTGCGGGAACCGCACGGGTCCAGTCGTGGTGCCCTGACCGCACCCGTAGGGCCCTTTAAATGGGCACCGAGCGATCGCCTCGGACACGCCCACCTGCCCTAAACCACGCCTTCCGAGCCAAACTCGTCAAATCTAAAACCATCGTTCTTGGACATTCCTCCGCTTCCACCTTTTAAAAATGTGTTAGCCGGCTTAGCCGTAGGACTCTTCTTCTTCAATTTATATTCTTCCACCTCTCCTTTGTTCAAATGGTCAACCTTTTTATTTGCGCTTAATTTCTTAATTCTCTCTTGTCTTACCTTGCTCTCAATAAATTAGTCTTCTTCCTTTTTATGTACGGTACGGAAATTTAGGCTCATGGAGGCCCTAATGTAGACTCATGGAGGAGGTAATATAGACGCATGGAGGAGTAATATCGACTCATGGAGGACCTAATGACAATGTAGACTCATGAAGGAAGTAATATAGACTCATGGAGGAGTTAATATCGACTAATGGAGGACCTAATGTAGACTCAAGGATCTATTTAAAATGCATGTAGGATCTAATGTAGACTAATGGAGGTGTTATTGTAGACTCATGGAGGATCTAATGTCGACTCATGGAGGAGTTAATGTAGACTAATGGAGGAGTTGATGTGGACTCAAGGAGGAATTAATTATATAGACTCATGGAAGATATAATGTCGACCCATGGAGGAGTTAATGTAGACTCATGGAGGAGTTAATATGGATTCATGGAGTAATTAATATCGATGCATGGAGGAGTTAATATATACTCATGGAGGAGTTAAAATAGATTCATGGAGGAGTTATTACAGAAATGGAGGACCTAATGTAGACTCATGGAGGAGTTCATGTAGACTCATGCAGGACTTGATGTGCACTCGAGGAGGAGCTACTGTTGGCTCATGGAGGCGTTAATGTCGACTCATCTCATGGAGGTGTTAATGTTGACTCATGCAAGAGTTAATGTAGGATCATGGAGGATCTAATGTAGACTCATGGAAGATGTCATGTGCATTGATGGAGGAGTTAATGCAGGGTCATGGAGGATCTAATGTAGACTCATGGAGGACATAATTTGCACTCGTGGGGGAGCTACTGTTGGCTCATTGGAAATCTCATGGAGGCACTAAAAGTGGCTCATTGAGGACGAATGTAAGCTTGCAGAGGAGTTATTTTGTGGTTGTGGAGTAATGAAACAAGGCTCATGGAACAACTGCAAGCTCGTGGTGAAGATAATGTTGTCTCATGGAGGAGCTCATTTAGGCTCATGGAGCCAATGTCGGCTTGTGGACAAGCAAATGTAGGTTTATAGATTAGATAATCTTGTCTCATGGAGGAGCTTATTCAGGCTTATGGAGAAGCTAATTTGGTTGCGTGGAGGAGCTGATGTTGGCTCGTGGAGGGACTGATGTTGGCTCGTGGAGGGACTGATGTTGGCTCGTGGAGGAGCTGATGTTGGCTCCTGGAGGAGCTATAGTTGACTCGTAGAGTAGCTATAGTTGGCTCGTGGAGTTGCTATAGTTGGCTTGTGGAGGAGCTGATGTCGGCTCATGGAGGAACTGATGTTGACTCGTGGAGGAGCTGATGTCGGCTCGTGGAGGAACTGATGTCAGCTCGTGGAGAAGCTGATGTTGGCTCGTGGAGGAGCTTATGTCAGCTCGTGGAGGAGCTTATGTCGGCTCGTGGAGGAGCTGATGTGGGTTTGTGGAGTAGCTGATGTCGGCCCATGGATGAACTCATGTGGACTCGTGGAGGAACTCATGTTGGCTCATGGAGGAAGTAATGTCGGCTCGTGGAGGAAGTAATGGCGGCTCTTGAAGGAACTAATATGTTGGCTCGTGGAGGAGCTATGGTTGGGTACATTAAGCAGTTTTTGTCTCAATTGACGAAATGGTGACACAAGCACCAAACATTGCATATTGAACCCCTTTGTCAGTAGTTTGGAAAAAAAAACTTTAGCCACACAAAATTCAAGATGGCCGCCATTTTCCAATATGGCCACCAATCATAGCCTTGCATGACATTTTAAGCCATATAACTTTACACAGGCAGCCAATTTGAACGATCTTTGTGTTAACCTCAATGTTTTTTCGATGCCAAAGTCGATTCTTCATATTTGAGACCTCTCAGATGCTTTATTTTATAATTTCTAGAGATATGGAATTAAACCCTGTTAATTATTGTTCCCATCAGTCCAGGAATGTACAACTGCACAGTGCTGTACAGCTGAGACCAGAGCGTTAACATTTGCACCTTGCATGACATTCCACTTTTCATTCACATTTGTCAGTTCTTGGCAATTTTTCGCATTCGATGCAAGACTACTCCGACATATCTGACAAACTTGAGCTGGTTGTATGCATCCCCAATCCGCAGGACTCTGAGTTTCTGGCTGGCACACTGTTGACTGACTCCATATCAGTCCTGCCTGGTAAGCAGGGTGCTTAGAATGTTGCAGGAGGGCAGCTCGAGTAGATGTGATGGATTCATATGACCTCTACTTACGAGCAAAGAGTTCCAGCCATGCATCATTCACATTTGTAGCAGTGCTGGACCTATCACACATCGTGACGACAAATTTCTCAAAGATCTCAAGGTCATCATCTCCATCTGTTGGTAGATACCTACTAAGTTGTTTGGAGACACTTGATACCTCATTGCACACATTCCATGTTTGCCATGTCAACTTCTTTCCTTTACCACGGAATGCAGATACGATGTCACAACCACTGAAGACATGGAAGAAAAAAATTCCAAAAATTCCACTCTTCTCAGGGCCAATTGTCTAAACTACGTCATGTACCGTATTCGAATCCATCTCAGATGAGTTCCTTGACCAAAGGCAATTCACAATTTCTGCAAGTCAAGTTCTTGAAGGATGGCACAGTAGATATCGCTATGACTGCGACATCTGTGGCATTTGCCTTGATCATGAGGACTTTGTTGCCTTCCATTACTGCATACCTGGCATGTACAAAAATACGTGTATCCGCCACTTCATGGGTACATGAAGCCACATCGTCTAAGCTGATCATTTGGTTGTTGAGCGCAAGTTCTTCCCAAGATGATCATATTTGGTGTGTGCATTTCAGCAATTCTGTCTGCAAGGAAATGGAAGAGTTCTATCTTGTTGTTGGCATCACGCAGGAAGCTCTGTCAGTTTATTAGTGTCTTGTTAGTTCGTGTCACCCTCCTTCTGACACAGTTTCCTCGCTTCGTTCCTCTTTCAGACTTAAAGCTGGATGGACGGTACACCAAGACAATCAATGTCTGTTCTCTTGTACTTGGCACAAATTGCTTCTGGAGTTGGGAGGGCACTTTTTTTTCTATACAAGATCGAGGCTCGTGTAAGAGCTAGCACATAAAACCCAAAAAACAAAAACTGACACATAAAACAATAAAGGGAGGGGGTGACAAGATGGGGGGAGAGAGGGAAGCACACAAGCACAACAGTAGAGAACAGAGGCATCGGGAGATCTGTGGAAGGGAGAGGGCTAGGGGGGTGGGGGGGTTGGAGGGGCAGGAAAGGGGTACGCGGTATAAGACAAATTGACACTACTAGGAATTTCAGGAACTAAGGCATGCCCGTACTATATATATATCTAAAATTATATCCCCCCCCTCTATTTACATGAAATGGTTTGGTCCATTCACAAAGCCAAAGCGAACGGCTTGCGAGTACGGTGACAATCCCCCCCCTCTATTTACATGAAATGGTTTGGTCCATTCGCAAAGCCAAAGCGAACGGCTTGCGAGTACGGTGACAATCCCCCCCCTCTATTTACATGAAATGGTTTGGTCCAAAGCGAACGGCTTGCGGAGTTTGGTAAATAAATCGCCATAGCTCGGTAACTACTTCTCCGATTAATATGAAACCTTGAATTGGGACAATGTTTTTATGTTTTTAATTGAATTACTATCCGTAATGGCGCACGCTCTCACAGGAGCTCCGGAGGGTCGCATATCGCAGTTACGATGAATCGCAAATTAGTTTTAATTAGTTTTAAAACATAGTTTAACGCCAACATAGTTTGCCAACGTGAAATAAATGAATACGCTCTCAAATGTGCCGTCCGAGGCAGAGTCTGTTCGGCACGTTCGGCACACGTGATAGCTCGCTGCTCTCTGATTGGTTGAATCGTTTTTTGGACATAGCTCGGTAACTACTTCTCCGATTAATATGAAACCTTGAAAAGGCACATCCTCAGGTCCCCAGCAATATACCTGGCAAGTTTCAAGTATATCGGACCCGTGGTTGTCGAGAAACAGCGGTCACAGACAAACACACAGACATACACACAGACAAACACACACACAGAGATTACTGGAATTATAGATAGATGAAGTCGGAGATTGAAAGATGTGGATTTGGGGTGTATTAGCAGGGATAGAAAAGATCAAGGTTTTGGATGGGGGCAAAAAAAGAGATGGTGGTGAACAGCTGTTTTCAAGACCTGGAGGGAGGAGTGGGATTGAAGAGAGTGTGGGAGTTTGTTCCAGAGGCGGGAAAGAAGAGGAATACAAGAGTGAAGGTGAGCAGAGAGTCTTGATTGTGGTAGTTTCACAAGAAGAGGACTGCTGGCGGATCTTGTGCATCCTGCAGTTATATTTGGGGGATACAGCACAGACAGAGCTGGGGGAGCTAGGCCAGAGAGGAGTCAGTAGAAGACAGAAAGACCACAAACCTGCATGCGGTGAGAAAGACTTGCCTGACCGCGCCTGCGGTGAGTGAGTGAAAGGCCCTCAAAATCGGATACATAGCGGGAGATACCAATGATTCTGAAAGCTTTGGTTTCTACAGCCTGAAGCCGAGCTAGGTGTGAGGCAGGAGCACCCTGGGGGGAGAGGGAGCCCAGAGGGGAGAGCAGTATTCCATTGAGCTGCGGATGAAAGCTTTGTATGTGGTGAGGGGCTCAGGTGTGCCAAGGAAGGACTCCGCACGACGGAGGATGCCCAGTCGGCGACTGGCTTTGGAGGCCAGCTTGGAAATGTGGTTTTCCCAGGAAAGATCATGGCAGATAGTGAGACCCAAGAGCTTGAGTGACAGAACTTCTTGAAGAGGTTTGTTGAGAAAGTAGATGGGAGAGTTTTCCAGTCGGTCTTTTCAGAGAGACATAGTAAGAGTGTGAGATTTGTCAGGATTGAAAGACATGGTCCACTTGTTTGACCAGTCTGTGATTTTGTCCAGGTCTGCAGAGTGAAGAGGCTGCTGCCTGCCGATCTGAGGGTTGAGAGATGGAGCAGCAGAGAGTGGAGTCATCAGCAAAGAGATAGAGAGGATTTTCAAAAAAGTCGGAGAGATCATTAATGAAGACCAGAAAAAGCACAGAGCCCAGAATACTACCTTGAGGAACTCAAACCAATTTGGAGACTTTGTGCAATGTTTTTGTCAATTTTGATTTCAAAAAAGCAGGCCACATAAACCATAGATGAGCACTATGAGCTCAACACAAGAAACATGATAGTCAGAGTCTATGCAGAGTGGAAGTCGAGGCAGACCCTCAAAGCGGCACAGATGCACAACAATTGTGAAAAACAAAAATCAGAGCAACTTCCAACAGTGGTCTTCTCAAGCCTCGCGGGACACGTCTTTCTATCCACGATAGAAATAAAAACTCATTCCCAACTGTTTCATGAACAGTAAGAATGCAACTTTTTTTTTTTGTGTGGCCAGATTTTTCTCCTGACGTTCTATCGAAGTAATTGGTCCCAGTCCCACCCTTTGCAGTGACATTTCATCAGGTGTTTATATTTCAACAACAGCTTTTTATTATTTTTTGGCTACTGGCATTAATAGGAGTGTGACGACACCTTTGAGCGGTCTAGCCTCAGATTGAATCTCAACCCAGCTACAAACTGTCATTGGGGTGTTCCACATGTATGGTGAGCCATCATGTATGGTGCACCGTCCATCAGAAGGACCGCTCAGTTAGTATGGCTGCTGTGTGCAGATGTCAGTGTGGTTGATGTCTGGACAACAACTCCTTCACTCTAAACAAATTCACCTTTTCATGTTATTCACATATCACATGTAAACGGCCGCCTTCAGCTATGAAGTGCGACCATGAATGAGTGCCGTGACTTCCATTAGGAATGTAACTTTTGTTTGGCTGTTTGAATTTTCTGTCACTTTGTTCGGATGTCTAAGCATAACTTTCCATGGAGAAAAGCAAAAAGGAAGTGAGGATTTTGTACAATGCATGCTGGGTATGGTTGATGGAAGAAGAGGAAGAGGCAGACCTTGTATGTGCTGGATGGATGGGGGTAAATGATGCAACACAGCTGTCTCTACCAGGGCTTTGGGAAACGGTGCAGGACAGGGATGCTTGGAGAAATCTGATCATGAATGTCACCGGAAGTCGGACACAAATTGACCAATCTAGATAACTATATCACACTGCCATAAGACAATCCGCATAGTAGGTTGGAAAAATGGTGGCATTTTCCAGCCTCATCTCATCAACATGTCTAAGACATTTGCCTCCAGCCCCCATTCATCCCTCTCTTACTCCCACTGACATCCACCTCCTCTCAACGACCTTCCTAACCGCTTCACCAACAATCGTTCTCTCCGACCCCTTCCATTACCCCATTATAGTCTCTCCTGCCTACATTTGGCAGAGGTATTATGCATGTTGCATATGCAACCTTGTTGGCTTGATGGCCTGGTTTCACCAACTTGTTAATTGTAGAAACTTCCATCCCCACGACATGACAATAAGGCAGAAGTTATGAAAAGCAAACCAGGCATCTAATGCATGGATAATTCAAAATGGATGCTTGATAATAATACAATTGCGGTACATTTGATATACCGCCTCCCCCAGAATATGTCCAGGGGGCTCTATGATACTCACAGATGTCCTCTACGTGGAAATTCTGCCTTTTAAAGTCTTCATCATTTCTCTTCACCTGAACATCTGGCCAAGGCTCATGGAAGCATTACACAGATGGCATACATAGTCAGCAGATGATGAATGTGGTAACAAATGAGGAGGGAGAAGGGGGATGGTAAAGGGAGTATCGAGAACTGGGCCATGCCATTTTTCTCTGATCAGTGCTGAAGGAGTTGAGAAGTTGATGGAGCTGGTGAGGAGAATCCCTCGTCTCTGTGGCCCAACACTCACTGAGCACGTAGATGCTCGAAACATGCACTTTCCTTTCGATTTCTTATGATTATCCCATGGACGCAAATCGAAAAGCGGGGTTAAGCAATTGGTTCACTTTGTCTGTCTGTCTGTAAACGTCCGTTTATGATTGAAGAACAACTTGATTTCAATTGAATGATCTATTTTGAACACGATTCGGAACAAGAATCGCAAAACGCACCTGTAGTTTAGCAGTACTTTGACTCATAATTTGTCTTGATCATGCATGCGCTAAGGTGTCCTATGAACTCTCCAGTTCTGTGTTTATTTATAAACACTCAATATTACAATCAGAAACTTATCGTCCAACATAGCGTGTTGCATCCTTGACAAAGCTGGTGGCATATTGCTCGTTAGTGCAGGAAAAACCTATTTCCGCACTTGTGAAGCACTTTACATTCGTATCCGTTTCCGTGTACACTGTACAGTATATGTGGACACATTGTCCGACTTCCCACATGCCTTTACCATATCCACATGGCGTATACGTATCCGTATATACGTGAACGTACCTTTACGTCTTATGTCTGCTCATCCCAAAGTCAATACCAATAAGACTTTCACTCACTGTAAATCAAACTTTACCAACCAAGAATCTCGATACACCATATTAACAAAAGTCATGGGGCAGAAAGAACACTGGTATATTCTGTACAGTGTGCAGGGTTATTAATTCACCATTATTCATTTGATTTCTTACAGGTTGTTTTGAGAAGTGAGAGGAAGATGCCTATGCCTCTGCAGCAATGCTTGGTGAGGTGTGCAAAGCATGCTGATCCACGCTCGTCTGAAAAATAATGGCACCTGAAGAACAATTGACACCATTATTATTCAGACGAACGTGGATCAGCGCGCTTTGCACGCCCCACCAAACCTTGCTGCAGAGGCATAACACAGTGCCTTTAACAATCGGTGTTAGTTTGCCTTTGACAAGAAGCACACCTTAGGGCCTATCACTAACACTTCATACTCGACAATCACCAACTCTATGTACTAGATCTTCGTAGATATTGGGTGTATTATTGCACCATTCCATGTTTAAGGTCATCTTTGCAACATCTGTAAATACTCATGGCCGGCCTATCCTGTTGTCAACATTGGAAAGACCAATTTTCTTTCATTTCCGAGGGCACCAGCCCGTTGACTTGGAAAGGGCCAAGGTAACAGAAATGTCACAAAGTTTCTACACCCGATAACCATTCAATGTTGAAGAGCAGTCATCTCTTTACCTTGTAGCAACTTCATGACAATTAAATTTTCATATATTTTGCATTGCATTGTGGGGAATGTATAGACACATGCACATTTGTAACATTTTTTTTTCAAGTTCAAGGCCATTTTTGTCCTGCTAATGTAGTGTATTGGGGTTGTGAATTGTTTTTCACTTCGTAGCCAAAGACATCCATTCACATGTGACAAGATAACACCTAGGTGTGCAAATATATTTTTAGTGTGGGCATTTCCATCCACAAAGCCAGCACATTCTGAGATTGCAAGCAGTGTAACCCAGTGCCAAGGAATACCTGAGAAGACGAGGGCACTAGCGACACCTCGTTTCGACAGAAATTCGGAATTTGCTCCGGGTTCGGCGATAACAACTGTTCGTGAAAAACAACATGGCGTCTTGAACACCCACCGACTAAATGTGAAAGACAACATTGGATTTAACGGATGAAACACTCACTTTAACATCCATCTAAGGGACGGCGCACTTTGTGATGCAAGATCCTGCCTGTGAAGCAGTTTGTTGTCGAGTTGGGAATCAAACACTCTCACAAGAGCCAACACAAACTAAACAGCTCAAAGATAAGCGTGTTCTGCACCATCATGTCGGTGCAGGAGGAAGATTATAGTCATCAACTCGAAAGCATCTTCAAATGCAAAACCCATCCGTGTCCACTTGGCACTCGAACTAAGCTTTATGGAATCGACAGTTCAAAAAAAATTGTGTATTTTATTAATTTTTCTTCTCCATATACGCATCATAAACGTTTGTTGAAGATTTGATGACAAAAACTCCAATGTTAGAAAATGTTATGGCCTGGACACACACACACACACACACACACACACACACACACACACACACACACACACACACACACACACACACACACACACACACACACACACACACAATGTTAGAGACTTGCCGGGGAAAGGACACACACAGACACACACACAGACACACACACACACACACACACACACACACACACACACACACGTAACACCCCATCCAAGTTAACTAAATAAGGAAGTCATATTTGGAATTGTGTTAGCTAATCTCCCCCATATGTGTCATTTGAAAACATACTACATACCATTTCTACTATTTATATCATTATGTAAAACTTCGAAAGATGATACAAGTAAGATGAAGTTTCACATTATCGAAACCCTCAAATATTTATTCCCCTTAGCTCAACAAAAAGTACTCACTAAAACACTCACACCAGTTTACCCTCCCATTTTCCAGCCGATAAAACCACCCATTTTCATCCCAGCACATCTCACATGTTTGTAATGTCTCACACAGGCAGGCAACGTTTCTCAAACCCTGCACCAACCAGCACTTGCTCATTCCGAGTCTTCAAATAATACCCGGACAAAAAGCACATTCTTCAACCTAGGTGACCTCCACGCACAGGGCGTTTTGTCTGTGGTCGAAACAGTCCGCAACATCCCTCTTTCAATTGGACGTGATCCAAATTGGATATTCAGGTCCAAGCCGTTTGAGGCCGGGGAAAGGACTACGGAGGGGTTTAATGGGGGAGGTAAAGAGGATGAGATAAAAAGGTAGAGAAAGACAGTTGAGCAAGAAGATTTAAAGTGAATTTGATGAACTTACACCATTATTATTTAGATTAGCGTGGATCGGGGGATGGTGGAGAGACATACACGTGTCACTGCAAGGGCATAGGCAACTTTGGCCATGCCTGCTTTCTCTGGGAGTGAGGTAAGGGAGAATGGTGGATGTGGGTTAGTGGGGGTGATGGTGGATTCGGGGAATTGTGGGGCGATATGGTGGATGGTGATGGGGGGGGGGGGGGCGGGGGGATGGTGGGGGAAATTGGCCAAATATATTTTGTGCTCTTACCGAATATAGACTGTAAATCAGAAGTCAGAACCCAACACATATAAATAACTAGAGCTTCCATGGAAGCAGAACTCAACTGAACTGACTGGACAACTTCACACACCAAGTTTGATCAAAATCCATAAATATTTGTGAACGTTAAAGTCTTACCGTCGTTTCGGAGCTGAAACCAATATGGCGGCCATTTTGTGACGGATCGGGTTGGAATGCAATAGCAACCGACCTTGTGTGGTAGGGGTTAAACATTCTAAGTTTGATCGAAATCTGTTAATATTTGTGGACGCTAGAGTGTTAACGTCGTTTTCATGACCAAAAACAAAATGGTCGCCTAAGTCTGCCATTTTTCAACGGTTCGGGCTGAAATGTAATAGCAACCTGGTCCTTGGGTTAAGGATGCTGCATGTCAAGTTTGATCAGAATCGGTTGATATTTGTGGACGCTGGAGTGTTAACGTCGAAAAGTTAACGGACGACAGACGACGACGACGACGAATGCCGGAGGGTTCAGTATGTGATGAACTCAACTGGTCGGTAGTCCAGTTGAGTTAAAAAGGAATTGATCACAAATTTATACCTTACTATAATTCACCAAATGTCCGTCTGTCTGTCTGTCTGTCTGTGTGTCTGTCCGTTCGAAGTTACCGTAAAAACTACTAAACCGATCGCAACGATATTTTGGGTGGGTAATCCTGGGATCTCCAGGAGTAAAATAGGCTATTTAGTTTTCCCAATTTCAGCTTTGGTCTCCAGCATTCTCAGGTTTGGACTCCCGCATAACATTCGCGTTCGCATAACGTTCATTGTGACGATGTTTTCATTGTGACGATGTTGTTTTCCCGGGTGCCGCACAAACGGCTGCACCGATCTCTGCACAGCTGTACCGATCGGACTCGGTGACCTCGGACAAAGACCTTTTATAAGGACACAGGTTGAATCCCTGCTTGAGAGAATTCCAACCCCCTCCCCACCATCAGGAGTAAAATAGGCTATTTAATTTTTCCAATTTCAGCTTTGGTCTCCAGCATTCTCAGGTTTGGACTTCCGCATAACATTCGCGTTCGCATAACGTTCATTGTGACGATGTTTTCATTGTGACGATGACGATGTTTTCATTGTGACGATGTTGTTTTCCCGGGTGCCGCACAAACGGCTGCACCGATCGCTGCACAGCTGCACCGATCGGACTCGGTGACCTCGGACAAAGACCTTTTATAAGGACACGGGTTGAATCCCTGCTTGAGAGAATTCCATCCCCCTCCCCTCCATCACGGCCGTCTCTCCAACTCACAATCCCACGAGATATGCGGAAAGGACGACCCAAAACCAATATAAACATCATTCGTACATAAACATCATTAAAAGTAAATAATGACCTCGGCCAAAGTTCAAACGACGTTTAATCTCTTCGTGAGAGTATTCCACATAGCTATTTGGGCGGTGTATACGCTAATAGATCGCGATCACGATTTGAAACACGATGGAATAATATTTACCGATATAAACAGTGATGTGGCTTTTATTGAAATTCTAAAGATACTGTTTAGATTTTGATGATTTGCGTGTGATATAATTTAACGGTGTTTATATGAATCGTTCAAAATAAAAAAGCCTTCAATTTCTGATATTTTACCTTTTCATTTGGGCCTCCCAATTGAAGCCCCGCCTGTAGGGTGGGTACCGTTGCTAGTTTATTTTAAATTACCAGTTAGAGCTGGACGGAAAAGACAACACAATATCAAAACCTGGATGGGAAAGGCGAACTGCCACCCTTACAGAGCAGACGTGCCCCCAATACACTGCTTCGCCTGGACTTCTGACCGGCTTTTTACGTCGTATATTTTCGTTTGCCCATATCTCAATCTCGATTAATCACGCCAAAGTAAAAAAAAAAAAAAAAAAGAAGCTCTGATCAATACAGGTAAGTCACGAATGTGTTTCTTAGGTTAGCTTTATTTATATATATATATATATATATATATAATATATATATATATATATATATATATATATATATATATATATATATATATATAATATATATATATATAAATATGATGGAATTTGTTAAAGGAAATTTGAAGAAGAAGACGTTTTGGTCACAAATGTACATACATAACCATAAACGTTTGCTCCATTATAATAAAGATATATTTTATTTGAGCAACTACCATTTTGGCAATGCACTCGGAAAAGTCTAAAATTCCGTTTTATTTTCCGTTCTTGTGGACCATGTGTGCCGCTCTTGCTGGCCCCTGTGTGGGCTCATTTCCCACCGCCCCCCCCCCCTGCCCCACCCTCTTCACCATGTGGTGCACTTGCGGTGGTCCCTGTGTGCTGTGCTTGCACGCTCCGTGTGGCACATTTGTGGAGCCCATGTTGTGTGCTTGCACCCATCCCTCCTCCCCCCTGCGTGACATGCTTTCTGTCCCCGTGTGGTGAGCTCGCATTCCACGTGTTGCGCGCTTGTGTTCCCCCTGTGGTGCACTTGCGTCCCCCGTGTTGCACGCTTGCGTACCCCATATGATGCACTTGCGTCCCCCGTGTTGCACGCTTGCGTACCCCATATGATGCACTTGCGTCCCCCATGTTGCGCGCTTGCGTATCCCATATGATGCACTTGCGTCCCCCATGTTGCACGCTTGCATACCCCATATGATGCACTTGCGTCCCCCGTGTTGCACGCTTGCGTACCCCATATGATGCACTTGCGTCCTCAGTGTTGCGCCCTTGCGTACCCCATATGATGCACTTGCGTCCCCTGTGTTGCGTGCTTGCGTACCCCATATGATGCATTGTGTCCCCTGTGTTGCGCGCTTGCGTACCCCATATGATGCACTTGCGTCCCCCGTTTACCTCGCTTGCGCCCTCCCCCCCCCCCCCCCCACCCCCTTCCTGCCCCACATAGCATGCTTGCGGCACACAGATAGCCTTGATTTGGCACAGTTGTGGTCTAGTGTGGCAATTATGTGGTTGCACATCACCTGGTTAAAATCTTCGAGGTGAATATCTTCCATTTTGGCTGTAATTGCTTTGGCTCTCTCCTCTTCAAGCCTAAGTGTCTCATTCCCTTCCCGTTGTTTATCATCCTCCTTTACCAAATGCTCACTTTTTTCTTCCACCTGATAAATGAGAAGGGAAGATAAGCAGAGAAGAAATGATATGCACAACTACATGTTTACAACTCATGTTGTGCTTCAAAAATAATTGTTACAAATGGCAATATACAAATACATAGAGGAAAATAATAAAATAAAGGAGGAAACAAGAAACACCAGTGGGCGCTGCAGAGTGAAAGATACAGAGGACCAAATAATGGGCTGACCTGTGCTGCCAATTGATCTTTCCATCTCCCCATTTCCATGGTCTTTTTGAGCCCTGCTTGTTTATCTTTCTGTCTGTCTGCTTCCAGTTGACCAATCAAGTCCTCTCGATTTTTTATGGATTCCTTCCGCTTCGCTCGATTAGCGATCAGTCTTGCCTGAACCTGCTGGGCTCGATCTTGCAACAGCTGATGTTGTTGGGATTGCGACAGCATTGAGAAAAAACAAGTGTGTCACTATAATTGTGTTAGCAAGCCATTAATTTCACATCACACACTTACCAAAGGGATTGTTTTCTATCTACTATAAATGGATGAGTTGTGTGTGTGAGGCATGTTTTTTGCGGAGTTCTCCTGGAGCTTTCTGATGTGGAAGGTGATGCACCAAAATAATCGTTATGATCTCCTGAGTTATTTACGCTAATTAACTACAAAAAATCCGGAGGATTCCCATGTTTCTAAAGACGTGCCATGTTAAGGTGTATAGAGCAGTTTAATAGGTCCATCCATGGCATGGTGTTCTAATTACAAAATAAATAACAAAAACAATGATAACATTGTAGCAAAGCATACTGTATATCAACTAGAACGGCATTTGGCAGAGCGCATACCTCCGCCAGGCTTGACAGTTTACATTTTGTATCCCACCGATAGGCCGGATCTGGATTTGGACCTGAACCAAAATAGAATCGGCTTGTGAAAACCTCCATCCACCTTCGGTGGCGGAGGTAATTAATACTAGCAATATTAACAACAATAATAATATTAGAATAATTTGACAATAATAGTAACAAACGTATAATTGCCCCCACCCCTCACCCCCACATGCCCAAGCACATCTGGGCCCGGTGAAAGGCAAGCCAATGCTCAAGCAATACAGCAGGCAGGTATGCTACAAGGCCGTGAAGACCAATGATAACTTGGTCCAATGGTGTGTAGTACTCGAAAAGCAGTCATGCGTGCGTCCACGCATGTGTATAGGTTCCACCCATTGGTTGGACAGTTCGCCTGACTCCACCCACAATTTTATACTACGGCTGCCAATTTAGGAACTTTTTTGAATTACCCTTTGGAACCCTATCTCTCAAGCAGCGCTTTTTCTGCGGATGCAGGTTTGTTGTTATTTCCGACTATTTTCTCTTAAGATTGTGACAGGGTTCTGTGAAGTCGGTGATAGCATTATAAGGGAGCAGATAGGGGAGCAGAAAGCATTACATATTCCATTGTGTTGTTGTGGGAATGCCTGTTTGCTTTGATAGTTGAAGATGGACAACTTTGGCGGGGATTGGGGGTGGGGAGGGGTTGAGGACTTTCAGTGGGAAGGGGAAGGTTGAGAAGTTAGGGGGATGGAACAAATATGGGACAGATGAGTCTTGTCAGAATTGCATGTTTGGGTGTACTCACGGTAAAATGTAAGTGTGTGTGCGTGTGTGTGTGTGTGTGTGTGTGTGTGTGTGTGTGTGTGTGTGTGTGTGTGTGTGTGTGTGCGTGCGTGTGCACGCGCGCACTGGCGGGGGAGGGGAGGTGGGAGTTTGACACAATCACCCTGTGGTTATTATACTAGTTCCTCTAAAAGGAGTAAACCAACACTAAGTTACCTGTTGCATTAGCCTAACTCGAGCCATCCTCTCCCTCTCCCATTTTTCTTCTCTTCGCTTCAATTCTCTCTCTGCCTCCTCCCTGTGTGTAACACAACGTTGACATGAGTATTGGGGTAATCAACATGCATTTCGCATCACAGTCGCACATGGGTTATGTGACGTATGGATAACATTATGCTGACAATCATCACAGTAAATACAACCCATCAAATGCAATGTGAAAAGCATCGACTTTTTATTGACGGACTTACGTGGTTTAACAATATTCAGGTTTAACACCATTTTTAGGGTAATTCTAAAAGGTTCCATTTGCACCATTGGTTTCTTCCAGAAAATTGTTGAAATGAAAAAAGATTTTGGTAACCACATATGTATTTCTTTGGATTGCAGTGGAACAAAACAAACAAAGCTGAGAAAATACTAAATCTTAGCTTTTTCCACACAAAAATCCTAAAATGGCCCGGACAATATTATTGGCACCTTTTAGAAGCTGATAGAAATAATTAGATTTCAAGCAGGTGATTCTCCTATACTTTGGAATTGAACTCACCTGTGGTGAGTTGCAGGTGCCTGCAATATAAAAATCACTCATTCAACCAGTTTGAATAGAGAAAGGAGTCATTCTGCTGTTTTGTGTCACTGTATGTACCGCAATGAGCATGGAGAAAAGAAAGAAAACCAGACAATTGTCTGAGGAGGTCAGACACAAGATTGTAGCCAATCATGGACAATCTCAAGGCCACAACTCCATCTCCAGAGACCTTGATGTTCCTGTGTCCACCGTACGCAATGTTATCAGGAAGTTTAAGGCCCATGGCACTGTTGCCAACCTCCCTGGACGTGGCCGTAAGAGAGAACTTGATGGAATATTGCAGCAAAAGATTGTTCAAATGGTAGAGAAAGCACTTCGATCAACTGCGAAACAGATTCAAGCTGACCTTCAGACATAAGGTACGACAGTTTCAACTTGCACCATCCATCGCCAACTCAATGAAAGGGGGTTCTATGGTAGGACCCCGCTGCTGAGAGAGAGCCACAAGAAAGCCCGACTGGTTTTTTGCCAAAACACACCTGAACAAGCCAAAATCCTTCTGGGAAAATGTCCTGTGAACAGATGAGACCAAATTAGAGCCTTTTTTGTAAAGCACATCATCTCTATGTTTACAGAAAACAAAATGAAGGCTTCAAAGAAAAGAACACCTTCCCTACAGTAAAACATGGAGGAGGTTCAGTGATGTTTTGGGGATGCTGTGCTGCCTCTGGCACTGGATGTTTTGAATGTGTGCATGGCATCATGAAATCAGGAGATTACCAAGAAATTTTGGAGCACAATGTTCAACCCAGTGTCAGAAAGCTGGGTCTCCGTCGGAGGTCATGGGTCGTGCAGCAGCACAATGACCCCAAACACACTTCAAAAAACACCCAGGAATGATTCAAGACAAAACGCTGGACTGTTCTGAAGAGGCCAGCAATGAGTCCAGACCTAAATCCCATTGAACACCTGTGGGGAGATCTGAAAACAGCAGTTGGGAGAAGGCACCCTGCAAATCTGGGAGAAATGGGGCAGTTTTCACAAGAAGAGTGGGCCAACT
Organism: Myxine glutinosa; assembly: GCF_964187855.1. Taxonomy (NCBI): domain Eukaryota; kingdom Metazoa; phylum Chordata; class Myxini; order Myxiniformes; family Myxinidae; genus Myxine; species Myxine glutinosa. The sequence continues at coordinate 30,336,765 of NC_136268.1, forward strand.
GCCAGTAGAGAGATGTAGGAAGCTCATTCATGGCTATAGGAAGCGCTTGACTACAGTTATTTTGTCCAAAGGCTGCGCTACCAAATATCAAGTCGAGAGTGTAAATAATTTTGTCAGTGCCATTTCTTTTTATTTTCTGAACTTGTTTTTCGAGAAAATTGTGAGTTATTTGAAAAAAGTGCAAGGGTGCCAATATTTGTGGCCACGACTGTAGGTTCGAGTATCTGGAGGGGGGGAGGGGCAGGTGGGAAACAGTGACTAGTGATGGTAAGTCAGAGGTAGAGGTGCGGAGGAGGATTCAGATGGGTGTGAATGTTTGGAGCAGGGTGGAGGGTGTAATGGTAGACAGAAATGTTTTAAGGAGATTGAAAGGAAAGGTTCTGATGTATTGTGTATCGCTGGTCAACCTTTACGGTCTGGAGACGGTGGCATTGACAGAAAGACAACAACAGAGGCTGCAGGTTTGCGAGAACAACTGGGTCAGGAGGATTGTGGGAGTGAAGATGGTGGATAAAAGGAGAATGGATGTACTGAGGGAGGAGATTGGTGTGCAGATGAGTATAACAGGAAGTTTGGTGAAATGCCAGCTGAGATGGGCTGGACATTTGCTGAGGAAGGGGGAAGAGAGAGTGGCAAAGAGAGCAGATAGGTTGAAGGAACAAGGCAGGAGGAAAAGAGGTAGACCACGGTTGAGATTGGAGGATTGTGTGAAGGGGAGATCAGTAAGTTGGGGTGGTTGGAGGGTGGAGTGAGTTGGCAGAGGACAGAGGGGAGTGGAGGAGTATCGCGGTCATGGCAGAGCAGGAGCTTGGTACCATTGGACCTCACCCCTTATAAAGAGAAGAGGAGGTGAAGAAGACGATGGATGATGGATGAAGAGGGTTGTCGAGTATGGTGACGATTGAACAAACATCAGCTGCACATTAAATTTTTGACACGTTTTTTCACAAAGCAATAATGACATGGCCAAACCAACATTTTTTTTTCAGTTTCACCTCATTTAGTTCAACTGATGTGCACATCATGACAAAGTTGGTTCATTAAAATGTTTCACAATAACATTGGGAGATACTTCAGAAACACAATGTTTGAAGTTGTTGGTGACTTTTGAGGACTTATCTCACTCTGTCATGTCATTCAACAAACATTAGCAGAGGAGAATGAAGAAGAGCACCAGCGGGCGGATAAAAAAGATATTTGTAAGTACTGGTATAAAGCCCGTCAAAAATGACTGGTTGGAAAAGTTTAATCGAGGATACTGAATTCCAAAGTCTGAAGCATCGGCCTAGTGCCAGGTGTGCTTATATTGTAGCGGTTACCGCTGGATGCACACAATCGCCTTGCACCGGCCAGAACACGGCCAGACGCGCCTCTCCCGGGCATGCCCGGACTCACTGTTCCCGGGCACGCCCGAACCTCCCGGGCACGCCCGGTCTCGTCTTTCCCGGGCATGCCCGCTATCGCCTTTCCAGGGCTCGCCCAGAGCGTCCGGGCATGCCCGCTATCGCCTTTTCAGGGCTCGCCCAGAGCGTCCGGGCATGCCCGCTATCGTCTTTCCAGGGCTCGCCCAGAGCGCCCGGGCACGCCCAGCCTCGACTTGCCAGGCCGCAGCCAAACACGCCCGGGCAGGTCCAGACTCGCCTTTCCAAGGCTCGCCCTTGACACCCGGGCATGCCCGGTATAGCTTTTGCCGGGCAAACTTCCCGACATAAATGTGTATATATATTGCTGCCCGATAAACGGGCTTGTCAGAATACCTGAGCTGTTTTGTTTCAATAAAGCAACTCGGACGAATTCCGTCTTTGGTCGCGTCAATTCTTTCGACTCGCGTTGGAGCGCAGTTCCTTCAATATCTTCTTTATTTATTAGATATCCTACGGATGTAAATGAACACTCGTTTTACTCTCTGTGCGTTACACATCAAGTGCAGCGAATTTCATCTCCCCGCGCCATGTTACCTCCGCCACCAAAGGTGGATGGAGGTTGTGTTTTCACCCATGTCTGTCTGTTTGTCCGTTTGTCTGTCTGTGAACAAAATATCTCAAAAAGTTGTGGACGGATTCGGACGAAATTTGGCAGAGATGTAGCGTATGTGACAAGGATGAAATGATTAGATTTTGGTGGAGATCGGATTCGGATCCGGCTACAAGAATTTTTAAGTGATTCTTCACCATTGGGAGATAGGGACAAAAACGATACATAGCAGGATATCAAAAATTTATGGATAGATTTGGACGAAACTGGTTGGACAGGTTGTGTGTGTGACAGGGAAGAATCGATTCAATGTTGGTGAAGATCCGGATCCGGATCCAGCTAGTAGATTTTTTAAAGTGATTCTCCATCATTGAATGATATAGCCAACCAGGTGGAGGTTTGCTCTCCATTGAATGCCGTTCTAGTATTTATTGTTATTATAAAACAACGCTTCTGTACACTGCCCTTGAGGCTCGATTTGCAAGCCACCATCTGCAGTTCCAATTTGAAGAGATGTAATTATTCTTTTACGGAAAATGTTATTCGAATTCTTCTATCCTCAAAAATGGAGCGAAGTGAACACACAGTCGTGCTAAAAGATTAGCCAATAAAACCATAATCAAATTGTACTTTTGAATGGGGACAGACACATGTGCTTATATCTTCTTCATTTATTAGACATCCTACTGACATAGATGAACACTTGATTACTCCCGCCAGGGAGTAATGCATTCGCTCGTGTCCGTCCGTCCGTGTGTGTGTGTGTGTTCGTGTGTTTGTGAACAAGATATCTGGAAAAGTTCTGAACGGATTTGGATGAAAGTTGGTGGGATGATTGCCCTTGGGATAAGGAAGAATTGATTAGTTTTTGGTGAAGCTCAGGATATTATTCCGGATCCAGGAATTTTTTTTTCTGTTTTCCTTTAAAAACCATTTTCTCTGCAATAATTGGACCAATTGAGAGCAAATTCTCACCATTGGAGGGACTCGGTCTGTGGAATATTTTAATGGTAATGATGACGTCGCAGGTCACGTGGTTCGGCCGCCATATTGTTTTGAGTGAAAAACACTAAAATCCAATTTTCTCCAAAACACCTGAACAGATCGAGGCCAAACTTTGCAGGCAGAATCGCATACCCATGACGAACAAAAAAGTCAGCGAGCATGACGTCATGCATCACATAGTTTCAGAGTTATGACGTTTTTAAGCACAAACCTTTAAAACCTAGGTCCTCCCTCATTTGTGATCCAATTGAGAGGAAACCTCACAGATCTGTTCAGCATATCAGTCTACTAAAATGTCCTTTTGGAATTTGCGATAGGTCACGTGGTTTGGCAGACATCGTTAATTAAACGCAAATAATAAAAACATTTATATCTCTTGAACCACTTAATTCATTGGCGTGAAACTTCATACTGTAGTGGAAGTCATGAAGAGTAACAAGTGTGCAAAATTTGAAGATGATTGGATGTACGGTCTGGAAGCTAGAAGTTGTTATTGCGTGAAGAAGAAGAGTCTTCGACTGTGGACGATTAATTATAATTTATCACATGTACAGACTTGCAGGCATCGTTTGACACAATCTCCCGGGTTAATTTGAATCTCAAATAAAATTATAATTCCAGATTTGTCAATGGCTGAGGTATATTAACAAACGAATAAAACAGATTTGGCAAAATTCCAACTTTTTAAAAAAGATCGCATCTTCACCCAGGGTTGTGAGAGGCTGAAGAAGAAGAAACCTCGCATGGGCTTCCCAGACCAAATAAATAATTCTGGTTCTGGCTCTGCGATTCTCAGGTTTATTACTCCCGCCAGGGAGTAATGCATTCGATCGTGTCCGTCCGTGTGTGTGTGTGTGTGTGTGTGTGTTCGTATGTTCGTGTGCTTGTGAACAAGATATCTGGAAAAGTTCTGAACGGATTTGGATGAAAGTTGGTGGGATGTTTGCCCTTGGGATAAGGAAGAATTGATTAGTTTTTGGTGAAGCTCAGGATATTACTCCAGATCCAGGAATTTTTTTGGGAAAGATTTTTTCTGTTTTACTGCATTAAAGCTTTTATTCTTATTCTTAAATTGTGTTTTTCTCCTCCAATTCCGAGATATATCAAAATAAATTATCTGACAGTTAGGGCTTTCTTTCTTTTTCATTTATTGTTTTGGGGAGAGGGGATGTTAAACAAAACGTATTATTCCAACTAAACCCACGGCGGGAGTATGCGCTCTACGGAGTGGCGTTCTAGTTTACTCTGCGCTGGCTGCACATCACGTGCAGTGAATTTCACCTCCCTGTGTCTTTTATTTATTGTTAATAAAAACAAAAACGCTTCTGTACACCACCCTTGAGGCTCAGTTTGCAAATTACTATCTACATTTCCAATGGGAGACATATGAGGTAATTACTCTTCTTTTGGGTCTTTGGGGTTTTCAGAGTCCTTGTTGTCTTTTGGGTGCTCTGGGTCATTTGGGTCCTTAGGGCCTTTTGCGTCCTCGGGTCTTTTGTGTCTTCAGTTTCCTCAGGGTCTTTTAGGTTGTTTGAGTATTTTGGGTCCTCTGGGTGTTCAGGGTATTTAAGGGTCTTTTGGATGTTTTCGGTGTTAGGAGTAATTTGGGTCTTTGGAGTCCATTGGGTCCTCGGGGTCTTTTGGGGTCTTCAACAGTCTTTTCAGTCTTTGAGGTATTTTGAGTCTTTGGGGTCAATTGAGTCTTCATCATGTTACGGATCCGTCACTTCCGCCTTTGTTGTTTTTATATACCTGTCGAATATTTTTAGTTTCAGTTAATATTGTTAAGATTTTTGTGTGAAATGGAGATGACTTCAGTAAAAGGTAAAAATAAATGTTTGTGAAGGAAAAAGGAAAACGCGGCAAAGAAACCGGAAGGTGGAGGAGGAGGAAGAGAACGGCCATGATAGAGATACAGCCGTGAATCGAGTCGAGGCTGTGAGCTGACTTTTTTGACATTGGTCACGAATGAGTTGATGCTTCCCGGGAAAGGGATTGCCCACATCATATATTGCGAGTGCAATTAAACCTGTGTCTCAGGTTTTATCACCAAGTGTGAGTCATCGTTGGAGGGAGCTAGAGCCTCCATTACAGGCATGTACGCCATTTTGTCCTCGAAGAGGCTGTCCGCCTGGTGCTCGTGTTTTGTCATTGCTATTCCCATATCGACATCATTGTGTTGATCGCCATTGGTGTTCCATATCGGCTTAATCGTTGGTGGACGTGAGGCGTGGATGCCACTCACGTTGTGGGGGATGGTTGTCCCGCAGGCCGCCAGCTGCCCGACCTCTCAGCTCGTAACTCGCCGCGCCAATACCTGCCTGTTGTTTTGCCGTTCTGCACGATTTCGACCTTCACCCCGCGTGGAGATTCATGCACGGACTTTGGGAAGGTTACATTCCACTCACGTTGGGCGTGTCGTGAGTTCATTGCTTTGAGAGCATTGGGGAATGATGGTACCATCATATGTATTGTTCATTTGATGCAAGTGACATTTTCATTGTACTTTCTTTAATAGTGTGACTATTGTGTATGTGAGAGTTCTTAATACAATTACTTGTTTTGTTCTACAATTGCATTGGTGTGGCTTTACCCTGGTTTATTAGAACACACAAAATAACAAATCTTTCTGCCACGTTCCCTCGCGAGACTCTGAGATGCACCGTAACCGGCGGTTCGGGGAGGAACACGTAACAATAGTCTTTTCGGTCCTTTGGATCTTCATGGTCTTTAAGGGTCTTTGGGGTCTTTTGGGCCTTCAGGGTATTTTGGGTTTTTAAGGTCCATTTGGTCTTAGGGGTCTTTTCAGTCCTTTGGGTCTTCGGAGTCTTTTGGTTCCTTGGGGTCTTCTAGGTTATTGAGGTATTTTTGGTCATTGGGGTATGTTGGGTCTTTGGTGTCCATTGGGTCCTCAGGGTTGTTTGGGTCCTCTGGGTCTTTTGGGTCTTCGGGGTATTTTGGGTCCTCGGGGTCTTTAGGGTCGTCAGGGTCTTCTGGGTCCTTTGGGTCAATTGGGTCTTTTGGATCATTGGGGTCTTCTAGGTTGTTGGGGTAGTTTGGGTCTTTAAAAGTCTTGGTGTCCATTGGGTCCTCAGGGTTGTTTGGGTCCTCGGGGTCTTTTGGATCCTCAGGGTTTTGTGGTCTTCTGGGTCCTCAGGGGATTTTGGGTCCTCAGAGTCATTTAGGTATTTTAACCGGTAGACACATAGTTGTGTTGAAAGATTGCTCATCAAAACCCCACTCAAATCCCTCCTAAAGCGCTACTCAAAGCCATCAAAACCTACCCTTATGAAGGGGGACAGACATCACACAAAGAAATACACAAACACACAAATACACATTGTGTTTTATATGGTAGATTCTTACAGTAGTATGTACACCATGCGTGCCTCCCTCTCTTTCTCCAACTCGATCTGCTGTTCGAGGACTTGGCACAACCATGTGCTCTTTGCTAAACCTTTCTCTCGTCTTTCCTTTGACACTGTGTCTCGCTCCTCTTCTGCTTCCTCCATTGCTTCCAGAAGCTTTTTGTCTTGTTCCTGCAAGAACAAAACTTAATTTGAATAAATCATTAGCATTTTGGGCCGATAGGATGGCCTAGAGGTATGCACACTCCAGCCAGACATAAAGCTAGACATAAACTGTCGAGGGTGGGTTCAACTCCACCCACCCAGGTATAAACTGTCCTCCCAGAATTACACAGGCACGGTGATTCATCAATGTGTGTGCCATCCCTCAGATGGATGTTAAACGGGCACGTTCGTCTGCCAGGATTCATTGGTGGATGTTAAAGTTCTCACGGTGTCCTTCGTGAAGAGTAGGCGAGCTATCTCCGGTATCATGGCTAAATTAAAAATTACTGCCCTAACCAGATGGCATTGCATCAGTCATGTATATATCATGTCAGTCATGTAGTCATGTATAGTATATCATGTCATTGCATCCGCACACTCAGCCAATGAAGCTACCCCACAACCTTGTGCTGTATACGAATGAAGAAGAATTAACATTTTAAAATATTGATATGGAGCATTATGAACTGTGATGCCTTGTCATAGTGAGCATTTCAATTATTATCCTAAGTTGTCTAAAGATTATTATCCTGAAGACGTTGTTTTATCCTATTGAGGCTGTACCGCAATGTGTGGAATTGTGAGGTGGGACACGGTGATTACCCCCTTCCCTAAACGTCATTAATGAACCAGCTGGGGTTTTAAGCAACAATCTGAAAGTGACATGGTAATTCTCCTGAGGTCAGCTCAGTTTCCAAAGGGTTAGAAAATAAATAAAATGAAATTTAAAAAATTTAAGTTCATCTTTACATCACAATATGTTAAGCAAGTTTGGTCAAAATTCCATCGCTGCTTTACAAGTTAGAGAAGTAACAGATTTTTTTACCTAACGGGACCTCTAACCTTCCTTCGACCTCTTGACCCCATATTTTAATAAGTTCATCTTTACATCACAATATGCACTTGTATCAAGTTTGGTCAAAATGCCATCACTGGTTTTCAAGTTAGAGCAGTAACAGATTTTTTTACCGAACAATGGGACATCTGACCTTTGACCTCTGACCCCATCATCTAACCAGTCCATCTTTGTATTAAACATACTTGTACCAAATTTGACTTAGATCCCTTCAGCCGTTCTTAAGTTATCATAGTAACGAAAACATATCATGGACGGACGGACGGACATTCCGAAAGCATAATGCCGGTGACATAGTTGGCGGAGGAATAAAAACGGGCAAAGACATAAATAAGTAAAAAGAAAAAAACAGAAATCAGAGATGGAGAAGATCATAAACATCAAACCCAACAAACATGTGCAACAGCTTGCTCACCAGATCTTGTTGTACCTCCCTCGCCCTTTGCCTCAACCTCACCTCCACCTGCTGCTTGCGGAGCCTATGTCTTTGGGGAAGATGAGGATGCATGGTGCAAAGGGACAGAGAGATGAAGTGCAAGAGGAATGAGTAATGAGTGACTGTTACAGCAAAACACACAATCCAATAAACTATACAAGAAACACAAAATACAAGAAACACAAGAGGCTGTTTGGCCCATCGTGCCTTGTTCTTGCACAAATCACAATGACTCACCTACAGACTGACACAATAGTTGCGGTATCACACTAACCTTTGATTTGTCTGGTGCTGGGTTGGATCTCTGACTACTAACTGTCATCGTCGTGCCTTTGCTGGCAGGACGTTCGCAAAAAAGGACATTGTATAATGTATCATGGAGTATGATGTCCATTTAGAAACCAGGTTAAGCTGGCTGTCCTAATGTTCCCCTGCAGACATTATGAATGCTTTGCTTCACAAATCATTACAACCCCCTTTAATCATTGATCTGAGGCTCATAGTGGAGCTTGCACATAAATCACATGCAGGACAAATGCATTAGGAGACATCAGTGTACTTTAATGCAAAATACAAGGATATTTGTAGATGATGGAAAATCACACCATAATCTAAGAAGTATTTGTTTGTTGGTGTGTTTGTTTTACTTCTAAGCACTCTTGAACTCTTGAAGTTGGAAACTGGTGGTTGTACTTGGGGGTGTGCACAGGAAGGTTTTGAGTAGTAATTTTTTTTTAATTGTCCCGGGAGTTCAGGTTCAGTAAAAGGGGATGAGAGGGAGGGGGCACCCCAATTCTCTCTAGGTAAGTAAATGCAGTGCCGATAGAAAGTCGACACCCCTTTCAAAATTTTCACCTGTTACCTTATAACCTGGAATTAAAATGCATTAAATCAGACTTTTTCAGCTTTATTTACACATCGTAACCCACAACTTACAAGTAAAAAACAAATTCCTCAAATTTCAGAAAATTGATAAAAATATAAAACTAGAATGAATATCTTGGTTGGATAAGTGTCCACCCTCCTTATCTATCTATAATTCCAGTAATCTCTGTACGTTTGTACGTTTGTACGTCTGTACGTCTGTTTGTCTGTGACCGCTGTTTCTCGACAACCACGGGTCCGATATACTTTTAACTTGCCAGGTATATTGCTGGGGACCCGAGGATGTGCCTTTTCAAGGTTTCATATTAATCGGACAATTACTTACCGAGCTATGTCCAAAAAACGATTCAACCAATCAGAGAGCAGCGAACGATCGCGTGTGCCGAACGTGGAGGACACACTCTGCCTCGGATGGCACATTTGAGAGCGTATTCATTTATTTCACGTTTGCAAACTATGTTGGCGTTAAACTATGTTTTAAAACTAATAAAACCGAATTTGCGATTCATTCGCTTTCCTGCGCGTTTGTGCACGCGATGGCGATTTCTTTACCAAACTCCGGAAGCCGTTCGCTTTGGACCAAACCATTGCATGTAAATAGAGGGGGGGGATTGTCACCGTACTCGCAAGCCGTTCGCTTTGGACCAAACCATTTCATGTAAATAGAGGGGGGGGATATAATTTTAGATATAGATATAGTACGGGCAATGCCCTAGTAATAGCAATTGTAAATCAGCGCAGGTGTAACCAATCACCTTCAAAATCACACACCAAGTTAATTGGCCTCCACCTTTGGTAAATTGTAGTGATTCTGATTATTTAAGAATACAATCAGCTGTTCATGTAGGTTTCCTCTGCTGGGTAGTGCATTTCACAGCAAAGACTCAACCATGAGCCAGTACGGTAAAGTGGATTTCAAAAGACCTCCGGGATAAAGTTGTGGAAAGGCACATATCAGGGGCTGAGTATAAAAAATATTTTAAAAGCCTTTAATATCCCATGGAGCACAGTCAAGACAATCATTAAGAAGTGGAAGGCATATGGTACCACCAAGACCCTGCCTAGATCAGGCCGTCCCTCCAAACTGGATGACCAAGCAAGGAGGAGACTGATCAGAGAGGCCACTCAGAGGCCAATGGCAACTTTGAAAGAGCTACAGGCCTTTATGGAAAAGACTGGTCACAGTGTGCATGTGACAACAGTATCCCAAGCACTCCACAAGTCTGGACTGTATGGTAAAGTGGCAAGAATGAAGCCATTATGCAAAAATCCCACCTTGAGTCCCATTCAGGTATGCAAAAATCCACTCCGGAGATTCTGAAGCGACGTGGCAAAACGTTTTGTGGTCTGACAAAACCAAGATGGAACTTTTTGGCCTTTTTTTTTTTTTTGGGGATACAAGATCGAGACTCGTATAAGAGCTAAGACATTTGGCATAAATGCAAAACGTTACGTTTGGCGCAAACGCAACACAGCATATCACCCAAAGAACACCATCCGTACTGTGAAGCATGGTTGTGGCAGCATCATGTTATGGGGCTGCTTTTTTCATCAGCAGGGACTGGAAAGCTTGTCATAATAGAAGGTACAATGGACGATGCAAAATACAGGAGAATCCTTGATGAAAACCTGCTTGAGTCAGCCATGAATCTGAAACTCGTAAGAGATTCACATTTCAGCAGGACAATGATCCGAAGCACAATTAAATGCTAAAGCCATATTGGAGTAGACATATAATAAATAAATGTTCTTGAGTGACCCAGTCAAAGTCTTGACCTGAACCTAATTGAACATTTATAGAGAGACTTGAAGATTGCAGTCTATTGGCCATCCCCATCAAACTTGGCAGAACTATAGTAATATTCACATGAATAATGGGCAAATATTTCACCATCTCACTGTGCAAAGCTGGAAGAGACCTACTACTCAAAAAGACTCGTAGCAGTCATTGCTACAAAAGGTTCTTCCACCAAGTACTGACTTTAGGAGCTGAATACTTTCGCAACCAGTGAATTTTGATGTGTATATGTTTTTGCAGGCGTTCCTGATAGGTAACCTCCTTCAACTATAACAGTGTTTAGTTTGATCTCTTCAGTGATGACGAAAAACGTTCATTTGGAAAAATTGTCCCGACATAATTCATAATTCATCTAAATGTGGCATTATTGGAAGGCAGTGAATACTTTTGCAGGCCACTGTATAGTGTATATACTGTACTCTAAAAACGAGGCATGGATATTGGTGTATAAGTTTATAAGAGCATTGTTTCACGAATGAATGAATATGAATGAATGATCGTTTTAAGGCCATTTTCCCCGCTAGAGCGGGGGTTAGCCTTGCGGGCCCCATGACAATCATGGTTCCCTGTTTGAGGCAATGTTTTTATGGTCGGATGCCCTTCCTGACGCCAACCCTTAATCGCCTCTTACGATGCGCAGGGACATTGTTTCAAGGATAAATTAGGAATTATTAATTAATTAGGAAATGAAAATTAATTAGGAAACAATATATTCATATGATCAAAGTAGGGTGGACAGCAATTGGCAAATTGGATGGAGTATTGAGAGGTGTCGTATTGCCTTGGAAATTCAGACAGACCTTTTGGATGTTAATCCTTCATCCAAGTGTCGGAGCAAAACGTTCTACCAACCAGGCTAGTATGTCCAAATCTAAAAAGTTTATATATATAAATATACATATATATGAGTGGTGATGCATGCTTATATATGCATGAGTGGTGCATGAGTGGTGCATGTTGGTAAGGGTAGGTGGTTAGTTGTGTGTGGTTTTTTTTTTTTTTTTTTGTTACTATTAATATTTCTTATTTTGTGTATGTGAGTGAGTGAGTGAGTGAGTGGGTGTGTGTGTTTTTGCATGAATGAATTTTTGCATGAGTGTGTGTTTTTGCATGTTGAGTGGTGTATGTTGTAAGGGTAGGTGGTTGGTTGGTGTTGTGTGTGTATATGTGTGGATGTGTGTGTATGAATGATCTGGTGTGTTTTGTTGGTGAGTGGTGAAGGGTATAAAGGTGGCTGTTTGAGTGTTCCACCATGTTTGTTTGGTGCTGTCGATTCTGGATGTGGAGGTGTTGCTGTTGTAGTCTGCGTTCGCACTGGCTGGGGGTGGGGGTATGTACGCATCCAGGTGTAGTTGCTGCATGTGGATGTGTATGTGCCCCTGCTGGCCCACCTTAGCGGACCATATCAAGGTTGAAGGGCCGAAACGGGATGATGCTGAGGACCGCGACTGAGGACAGTGCGGCACACTTGTGACCAGGTGTGTTTTGAACTTATATATATATATATATATATATATATATATATATATATATATATATATATATATCTTAGAATCGTGTAGGTTTAGAATGCTCCATATGCCACAAAGAAGCCATCTCGATGTACGTAAGTAGGCCATCTGTCCGGGTAAGAGGGCTTGCACGTCGCCATAAGGGGCGTGGCTATGTGCTAATTAATTCTAGGACTTAAAGATTAATTCCCCAGTGTGTAATTTGCCTCCTGTGGTATTCCCTTCGGTTTTATTACATTCGGACAGCCAGGAAATTGAGGCTCAGTAAAACAACGATAGCACTGTAATGGGACTCAATTCGCTCACAACGCCGTCAGAAACTGCATTTGCCGATTGGCAAGGAAACCCCGACGTCATCCTAACATATCCGAACATTCCCGAACGACAACTAGACTCCACCCCCCCTCCCCCCTGACGACTCTTAACAATGAGGCCATGGCCTGGCCTTCGTGATTGGTGGAGGCGCAATGGGATGATTGAGTAGGGCTGGGTGATTGGACAGAGTGTGACGTCAGGTGTTGAACATTCGAGAGCTGGAGGGAACAAGATGCTGTCTCGCCATCTTGCTCTCTCTTGCATGCTGGCTTTCAACGAAGACAGCTGCGTGCCTTTTGCTCTCTCATCTCTTTGTGCTGGCGGTTGTGGGAGGCGGTCGCATTCCTTCTTCTGGTCCTGGCGTTTGTTGAAGGCGGTCACATTTGTTCTGGCTTGGTCGCGGGCGGTGGCACATCTTTGGCTCGTGTGCGCTTGTGGAAAGAGACTGAACAAGAGAGGTTTGGGGCAGTTGGCATCGCCAGAAGTACCTCATGCTGGGACGTCGAGGAGCGCAACTCCGTGCCATTTTGTGCGCTTCCCGCACGGTGGTTTGGGGGCGACGAATGTCTTCAAGCCCTCGGTTGAACTGCAAGGCTGAGTGCTGGCCGATTGCCAAATCATTTTATTTTATTTTATTTCTCCCTATGTCTGTAATTGAGTCCACATGGAAGTTCCCTCACCTTAGTCTATTACTATTAGTTTTTACCTCAACATTTTTATTGTGCTTGCATTATTTTGATTAAATCATTAGTTGTTTATTTTCAATTTCTTGTCTTGGTTCGTTTCTTTGTTTGTGGGTTCGGATTAACCCAGTGTCGGCCGTACGATCAGGTAAGACTTCGAACCTTCCCACATGCACGAAAAGATAATCCCGCCATGTTAAAAATACGCCTCTGAGTTAAAGCTTGTTTCGGTCATTCATCCTCTTGAGGTGTTAACCCCCGGGATATGACAGTATGTAATTTATAGATAGGTTATACATGAATTTTGTGTGTGCAAACACCTCATGTTTGTAAGCGGTGCTAGTAGGTTAGAACTTCCTATGAGAGAGGCACATGTCGCATGTGTGAAAGGCCATCATGATCTGTCTGGCCAGTGTGTGTCAGCCATGGTGGCAGAATGTGCTGGAGAGCCGGACGTGCCATCGTGCATTTTTTTATTATTGACAACCCCCCATCGGCAGGACGGCCAGAGAAGAACTCTGCCCAGGAGGAGGAGAAGGAGAACGTGAGAGACCTTGCTTGGAGGAGGAAAGAAAACTAGAGAGAGACCTGAGATGAGGAGGAGGAAGAGGCCTTGTGTCTTTGGAGAGAGATCAGGAAGTTTTGTGTGAAAGGAGCACATGAGAGCAATTGTTCGCAGAGGGGTTTTGGAGGAGACTGGTTGAGGCTTTGTCTGCTGGAAGCTCTCATGGTCCGAATTTGAAAAATATGAAATTGAAAAACCGAAAAAAGAAAGATGAAATGATCCTGCGGACCATCGAGTAGAAGGGCTGCACCGGGTTTCATAGCAATCGGTTGATAAATAAGGGTCAAGTTTCATAGCAATCAGTTGATAAATAAGGGACAATCAGAGGTTTCAGGGGTTAATCTCCCCCACCCCTCTGGGAGCCCCCATTATCTGAAATTGAAAAATCGAAGCCTGAGCGATTGTGGGGCTACTGTCTTGTATTCATGTGTCTAGTTTCAGAACAATCAGCCGAGTGATAAGGAAGGAGCAGCAAAAACAGCGAAATGTTAACGGACGGACGTACATCCGGACATCATGACCCTTTTTATAAGTTAATCTCTGCGAGCATTTTTTTTTTTTTTTTTTTTTTTTTTGGATACTGAATCGAGGCTCGTGAAAGAGCTGACATTTACTTCACAAACAAATCAACCAGACAAACAAAATATATAAAAAGAGGGAGCGGAAGACAAGAGAAGGGGAAGCACACAAACACTTGAGGGCACACAACATTTAAGAGCAGGGAGATGTGTGGGAGGGAGAGGGCTTGGGGGGAGGGGGGTGGCAGAAGTATCAAACACAAGGACACCAAGGACTTCCAGGACAGAAGTTGGTATTTCAAAAAAGTGGAATTGGGGTGAAATTAGCGGGGATAGAAAAGATCAATGTTTTGGATGGGGGAAGATAAGAGATGGTGGTGAACAGCTGTTTTAAAGACCTGGAGGGTGGAGTGGGATTGAAGAGAGTGAGGGAGTTTGTTCCAGAGGCGGGAGAAAAGAGGAATGAAAAGAGGAATGCATCAAGATGAGATGACCTAAAAACACTGTTCCAATAATGTAATTGCAGGTTTCTCAAGCAGAAGAGTATACCATAAACATGGCAAACAGCCAGACATGCATTTGTTTTAACCCACAATGCACAACAACAACACGTCATTGCATCTGTCCTATGTTTTGGTTTTTACCATAAGCTGAAATTTCATCCACACAGTTCTCAATTTTTTGGACCAAATTTTACACTCTATATAATTTACATTGCATCTAACCTGGTGGTGGTTCGTATGCAGCCAGTGGCTGCTTGGCTGCATCATTTCCTGTGGCTGATGTAATGCCCCCCCATTACCAGTCAGCTGGTACTCATTCTGCCGACATCGAAAGGATGACAGGCTGAGTTAACCCACCTGGTGTTAATTCATTTTTCAACCTGGTATTAATTCAACCGCCTCCCACCGGGACTGATGCTATGGCATCCATATTTACACATAGATCATTGTGGTGTGAACCATCAGGGTTATGATTTTTTTTTTTTAACACCTAAAACCATCCCCTGGGTATGAGCAGTAGTTTTCAACATCTGGTTCAGGGGTGCAGAGAACACCCAAATGGTATCTCTGCTCAGAACAATTAGAAACACCTCATTTTAAATGACCATATGACATTGAGTACAGCGAGTCTGTGCGAGAGCGAGACCTCAAAACAAGTCTACAGGATATGCATTTAGGCCAAGCCAGCAACCTGCGGAACATGGATTCCTGCAAAAAAACACTAATAATGGAAGTGGACCAATTATACCGTTCTCTCACTCCCCTCACCCGGGTTCTGCCTGCTCCCTTTGCTTTCCATCCATTTTCCTTTGCCGTATTGCCACTTCCAAACGCTCCTGCTCCCTCATCAACATGACGTGCTCTCTCTCCAAATGTTTGGCCTAAATATAAAAATAAACAATGAAAATCACAACCATGTCGAACATCGTCAATGACGACTGACTGCCCCATTGGTCCCATAAGCACCTCATAAGTCAATTGTCATCATAGCTTCTCTCTCACATGCAAACTCTTGCACCGTTTCACAATACCATGACATCAGCCACACATTCCCATCCACTTCCATTGTGTCCATCACCACCCACCTGTCTCACATTTATCTTACCTCTTCCTCTCTTTCCTTTAGTTCAGCCATTTGCTTCTGCAGCATCTCTGCGTGTATTTTCTGTCTCTCTCTCTCCCTGCATCTTTCCTCCTCTATGCAGCGAGCTTTCTCAGCCCTTTCCAATGCCAGCGTCTCTGCCTCCGGAGTACGCTCTTGACCGCGCACCGTTTCCAGCTTGCATGGTGGAAGGTGGGAGAAGTTGTCATAAATGTCATCCACAATTGGATTGGCGCATGCGAGTAGTGATGGGTTGTAGTTTACGATCTGAGGTAATGATGCCAGATGCTTTCAATAAAGCAGAAACTTCCAAAAAAACAAAGTACCTTTTCGAGTTCAGTACAACGCCCATCCCAACTTTTGGCAACGGAAGCAAGATGGCAGTCCCTCCAGGCCTGATAGAAGAGAGAATACTGTGACATTTTACATCACTCATTAAGCTCCCCTATTATGTATTATAAACTGCCCAATGTGGCCTTTTCCGTTCCAATATGGCATTTGACCCACAGATCACAATTGTCTGTGATATATGTATGCGGCACAGCCTTGCAAACACATAAAATTGTAAATATCATCCAATTGTACCCCAGAAAAAAAAAGAGCCAAAAACATGACTTCTATTGGAATTCCATCAGAAAATCCACCCACAAGTGGAAAGGACATGTATGACGCCAGTTCAAAACTACATATAAAAGGACAAACATCTCTTCCTCTATATATATCTATATATAGGTCATTTCACCAGGTTGGGACACGTTGTGTGACATGAAAGTGATTTTTCTAATGGCAATGAATTACATCCTCTTGCACCTGAAATGACAGAGTCCATACATTGATTGCTTTCATATTCCAAGAGATTTAGTGGAAAGCTTGTTGCAAAAAAATGGAAGCATGTTGTTAATGACTGTGTGTGCACATATTATGCAGACGTAACATGGACACCATATTTTTAACTTTTGCTGCTGTAAATTTTTATTGCATACATATTTCTCTCTTTTCAGTCACTGTCACATAACCTTATGGGAGGGGGTTAATGTCATTAAAACCATTCAAAGAATCAAACCAGTGTTTTGAGGAAAAATGGATTTAAAAATCCATTTATTGTGGCTTTTCCAATAGCATTGAAACATTAACATAAAAGTTGCAACATCAATGGAAAAATTGCTTCAAAGGAAAACAAAATGTATTAATTTGTCTGTTCACAAATTATTGAACCTTTTGTGCATCATTTATTTACTAAGAAAGGTCTAAAAATGATATTCTAATGTGTCAGTTAATCACTTTCATCACGGTCTCTGACAATGAACTGATTATTAAATCTGATTAATCTGATTAAATCTGATTAAAGTTAGCGATGCCGCTACCACGGAAACGACCCAATATCATGCCAGGAAAGTCGTCTGATATTGAGTAGAGATGTTTGCGCTACGATCAGTGGTTGATACCGTTTCTGGAGAAGGTGTGAATATTATTCTTCATATGATGAAATACGTGGCAAATATTGGAACTAGTTTCTGAAACTAGACGTGGCAAAATACGTAACAAAAATCAACAAGACACCCACGTGGCAAATATTATTTTTATGAGTTGGTGAAAAAAAAAGAACGTTTCAGAAAAACTTCATACCATCATTCTCTGTATTAACCCCCTCAATTAAAGTAGTTAAACTTGCCGAGACCTACGAATATCATAAGGGCCCTTGATAACGGGCCGGTTCATCAATGTAACAAGGATTTTTATTAATGGACACAATGCGTTACGTCGATGTTTCCTCACAACGGGGTTACATGATTTGTGCACTGACAGGACATGTAATGTTCAGATGTGTGCACACTCACGTCTATGCTACTGACCTACTATTCATGAGAATTGCTGATTTTTGTCGAAACGAATTTACACTTCATGAAATGTAAATTTGAATCTATCACAGAAATAATGTCACTTTGGTACCATTTTTTGCCCTGGACACCTGTATGATTTTCAAATCTAAAATATAGAATTTCTCTCTAAAATTTTGTATTGTTCATGACATATACAAGCATACACACACCTTTTACCACAAACCAGTTTACATCAGAAAACATATAATTTCTCTGATATTTTGCCCCTTTCATACATGAACTATGCCCAAGTCAGTGTGACCAAACCTCGTGAAATGACCCAAATACAGTGCATTCAGAAACTATTCAGACCGCTTCACTTTTTTCACATTTTGTTATGTTGCAGCCTTATGCTGAAATCGCTCAGATTCATTTTTTCCCTCATCAATCTACACTCAATATCTCATCTATCTATAATTCCAGTAATCTCTGTGTGTTTGTTTGTACGTTTGTACGTTTGTACGTTTGTACGTTTGTCTGTGACCGCTGTTTCTCGACAACCACGGGTCCGATATACTTTTAACTTGCCAGGTATATTGCTGGGGACCCGAGGATGTGCCTTTTCAAGGTTTCATATTAATCGGACAATTACTTACCGAGCTATGTCCAAAAAACGATTCAACCAATCAGAGAGCAGCGAACTATCGCGTGTGCCGAACGTGGCGGACACACTCTGCCTCGGATGGCACATTTGAGAGCGTATTCATTTATTTCACGTTTGCAAACTATGTTGGCGCTATGTTGGCGTTAAACTATGTTTTAAAACTAATAAAAACCATTTCATGTAAATAGAGGGGGGGGGGGATTGTCACTGTACTCGCACGAGCAGATGGCGGAAGTGCCTGACCGGCGACCGCCAAGTGAAGTCCGAGCAACTCGCGGTCGAAGGTACTGTAACGGCGTTCGGGCGGGCGAAGCTGCCGGCTAAAGAACGCCAGCGGTTGCCAAGCTCCGTTTTAAAACTAATTAAAACCCCGGGGGGATTGTCACTGTACTCGCAAGCCGTTCGCCGTTCGCTTTGGCGTTGCGAATGGACCAAAACATTTCATGCACCAAACCATTTCATGTAAAGCGTTCGCCGTTCGCTTTGGCGTTGCGAATGGACCAAAACATTTCATGGACCAAACCATTTCATGTAAATAGAGGGGGGGATATAATTTTAGATATAGATATAGTACGGGCATGCCCTAGTAATGACAAAGAGAAAATAGGATTTTAGAAAGTTTTGCAAATTTATTAAAAAGAAAAAATTGAAATATCACATTGACATAAGTATTCAGACCCTTTGCTATGACACTTGAAATTTAGCTCAGGTGCCTCCCCATTTCTCTTGATCATCTTTGAGATGTTTCTACACCTTGATTGGAGTCCACCTGTGGTAAATTCAATGGATTGGACGTGATTTGGAAAGGTACACACCTGTCTATATAAGGTCTCACAGCTGATAATGCATATCAGAGCAAAAACCAAGCCATGAGGTCGAAGGAACTGCCTGCAGAGCTCAGAGACAGGATTGTGTCGAGGCACAGATCTGGGGAAGCCTACAAAAAAATTCTGCTGCATTGAAGGTTCCCAAGAGCACAGTGGCCTCCATAATTCTTAAATGGAAGAAGTTTGGAACAACCAGGACACTTCCTAGAGCTGGCCGCCCGGCCAAACTGAGCAATTGGGGAAGAGGGGCCTTGGTAATAGAGGTGACCAAGAACCCGATGGTCACTCTGGCTGAGCTCCAGAAATCCTGTGTGGAGATGGGAGAAACTTCCAGAAGGACAACCATCACTGCAACACTGCACCGATCTGGGCTTTATGGCAGAGTGGCAAGGCGGAAGCCTCTCCTCAGTGAAAGACACATGAAAGCCCGCTTGGAGTTTGCAAAAAAAAGCACCTAAAGGACTCTCAGACTGTGAGAAACAAGATTCTGTGGTCTGATGAAACCAAGATTGAACTGTTTGGCCTCAATTCTAAGCGTCATGTCTGGAGGAAACCAGGCATCGCTCATCACCTACCCAATATAATCCCAATGGTGAAGCATGGTGGTGGCAGCATCATGCTGTGGGAGTGTTTTTCAGCAGCAGGGACAAGGGGACTGGTCAGGGTTGAGGGAACAATGAACGGAGCAAAGTACAGAGATATCCTCAATGAAAACCTGAAACAGAGCGCTCAGGACCTCAGACTGGGCCGAAGGTTCACCTTCCAAAAGGACAATGACACGAAGCACACCGCCACGACAACACAGGAGTGGCTAAGGGACAACTCTGTGAAGGTCCTTGAGTGGCCCAGCCAGAGCCTTGACTTGAACTCAATCACACATCACTGGAGAGACCTGAAAATGGCTGTCCAACGGTTCCCATCCAACCTGACAAAGCTTGAGAGGATCTGCAGAGAAGAATGGCAGAAAATCCCCAAATCCAGGTGTGCAAAGCTTGTCGCGTCATACCCAAGAAGACTCGAGGCTGTAATTGCTGCCAAAGATGCTTCAACTAAGTATTGAGTTGAGGGTCTGAATACTTATGTCAATGTGATATTTCAGTTTTTAATTTTTAATAAATTTGCAAAACTTTCTAAAATCCTGTTTTCCCTTTGTCATTATGGGGTATTGAGTGGAGATTGACGAGGGAAAAAAATGAATTTAAACGATTTCAGCATAAGGCTGCAACATAACAAAATGTGAAAAAAGTGAAGGGGTCTGAATACTTTCTGAATACAACACAACAACAACATGCATTTTAAAGGCCATTTTCCCTGCTAGAGCGGGGGTTAGCCTTTCGGTCCCCATGACAATCTTCTCCATTTTGCCCTATTTTCTGCATCTCTCCTTGTTAACCCCCTTGCCCGCATTTCTTCTTCCACCATCTTTAGCCAAGTCTTTCTCGGTCTTCCCCGTCCTCTACTTCCTACGACAATCATTTCCATCACTCTTCTCAACCAGTCACTTTCATCCTTCCTCAACACATGACCAAACCATCTCAACCTGTTCCTCTTCACAGCATCAATCACAGGCTCTATTCCCATCATCTTTCGCAATTCATCATTTGTCTTCCTCTCTCTCAACGATACTTCGCACATCCAACGAACCATTCGCTTCGCATTTCCACCCTTTCCAACCTTCGTTGCTGCTCTACGTTCATTACCCATGTCTCGCTCCCATAAATCATAACACTTCTCACACATGGAGCATACACCTTTCCCTTCAGCTTGAACGACACTCCCCTCCTCATCAGCACGCCACTCAGTTCCCGAAACTTCTTCCATGCACATCTCACTCGAGCAACCGTTGCCGAGTCTGATCTACCTTCTCCATTCAGCATGTCTCCGAGGTAGCAAAATGTTTTCACACCTTGCAGCTTCACGCCGTCTCCAAGATCCAACTCAACATTTCCTCCATCTGCAGTAGGGTGGTCCAAAAACCATCGATCTCTCCGATTTTGATGCTCTACTGGATTATTGTTAGAAATGGTCTAAAACATTCACCCACCAAATATTTTCGCTCAATTCCATCTAGAAACTCATACACACTTCAATTGAAATATGGCGTTTTTCACCAAATTTGGCTAAATGAGAACAATCCAATAGCAACCTCGGTGGAAAAAGTACATGCACTATTGTACTAAGCCATTTTGTGGTTCATGACTTTTTGCATGCGCTTGCACCTGTGAGTGTGAAATCATCATGGTCGAAACATGTTTGACAATGCTTGAAACATGTTTGAAACATGTTCATTCATGTCTGACTCATGTTTCGACCATGAGGACTTCACAGGGGTATGTACCATCAATGACATTATTTAGGAAAAAAATATTTCTAAAGTCTTTGTAAGTCATTAAAATTGACCAAAATGACAAATTTATATGTTGAGTGTGTATGAGTTTATAGATGACTCGGATGCAAAATATTTTTTGGGTGAATGATTTAGACCATTTCTAGCAATAATCCTAGAGAGCATCAAAATCGAGATAAAAAAGTGATTTTTTTGCATTTTTGGACCACCCTAATCTGCAGCACCCTCTGTGCACACCTTACACTTGAATGTAGCTGCCACACTGGTTAATGACCCTCTCAGACCACTACATTTTTGATGAACCCACTCGGCGCACATTGTACATTGAATGGAGTTCACTCCGACACCCTTCCTGCACACAGCACATGGCCACTTCCCAGTTCTTTCCACCTCACCACATGCTTTACCACTTGCCATCACCTTCGTCTTTCCGATATTCACCTTCAGACCTTTTGTCTCCATACATTCCTTCCACTTTTTAATCTTTTCCTTCAGTCCATCCATACTTTCCGCAATCAACACCAGATCATCTGCATACAACAACTCCCACGGTAAACCCTCCTTTACGTTCTGAGCCAGCACCTCTATCATAGCTACAAATAGTAGTGGACTTAGTACCGACCCCTGATGCACTCCCACCTTCACCTCAAACTCACCACTGTTCCCGTCCTTCGTCCTTGCAGCTGTGCGTGCTCTTTTGTACATTGCCATCACGACTCTGATCAACCATTCCTCCACTCCTAACTTCCTCAATGCCCATGTCAATACTTTGCGTGGAACCCTATCGAATGCTTTCTCCAGATCAACAAACCCAAGAAACAACTTCTTCCTCTTGTCCATGTACTTCTCCTGCAACTGCCTCACAATAAAGAGTGCGTCTGTCGATCTTCTTCATGGCATAAATCCAAACTGCATTTCGTCAATCTTCACTTTCTTCCTTATCCTCCTCTCCAACACCCTTTCCAATACCTTCATTCCATGCTCCAATAACTTTATCGCTCGGTACGAGCCACACTCCAGAGGGTCACCTTTCCCCTTGTATAGATGGACGAGGGTACTCAGTTCCCAATCCATTGGAATGCAGCCTTCTTTCACCACCAGATTTCAGATCTCTGTCATTCTCTTCACACTCCAACTTCCTGCTGCCTTCAACATATCTCCCATAACTCCCGTCGACCCTCCCGCTTTTCTACTCTTCATCGCTTTTATCGCTTCCTCAACTTCCTTCTCAGTTATCTTCTCTGCCGGTCCTAAAACTGGGTTACTCTCTATGTTGCCATCCCATTCATTCTCTGTATTCAACAGCATTTCCATATATCTTTTCCATCTTCCTTTAATTCCATCTGGGTCCACAACGATTTGTCCCACTTCATCCTTCAAGCAACTCACCCCCATCACATCACACCTCTCTTTGGCTATCTGCTTTGCAATCCTGAATACCGCTCTCTAACCCTCTTCTGATTCCAAGCGTTCTCCGAAAATTTTCCTATATGCCTCCTGCGCCTTTGCTATCTCTTTCTTTGCAGCCTTCTTGGCTGCCTTATAACCTTCATGCTCTGCTTTTTCTGCTCCCGGACCCTTCGCCTTCTGCCACTGCTTGAACTTCTTCCTCTTCTCCTCAATCCTCTTTCCAACTTCATTATCCCACCACCATGTTTCCAAGTGCCTCGGTGGTCCTTTTGTCCATCCACATACCTCACCAACGGCTTCCAACAGAATCTTTCATTGACATCCAACCACTTTCAAGCTCAACCACATCATCCTCTACCCTACTCAGCCTCTCTTTTAATGCCTCCCTTACTGTCACCTCTTTCAATCTCCACACCTTCATTCTCGGTTGGTACTTCACCCGCCGAGCTCTCTTCGCACCTTTCACCCTTATGTCGCAGACAACCAAGTGGAGCTGTGAAACAGCCTCCTCCCCCGGGATCACCTTTGTGTCCCGGAGGTGCCCCCTATCTCGCCTACGCACCATCAGGTAGTCAATGGTTGTCGTCGACCCACCTGACGTGTATGTAACAAGCTTATTATCCTCTTTCTGGAACTGAGTATTACAAATCAACAAATCAGCTCCATCAGCAAGCTCCAAAATCCTTTCACCTTCTCCATTTCTCACACCATATCCGTAACCCCCATGAACTCCCTCAAACCCGTCCATACTCCTTCCCACATGTCCATTTAGATCTCCTCCTACCACAACAACTTCCTCATCTTTCACGTTTTCAATCAGCTTCTCTATCGCACACCAGAACTTGTCCTTCTCTTCATCGCTCCGGCCAACCCGCGGAGCATATCCCGAGATGACGTTCACCAAGAGCTTTCCAATCATCATTTTCACCATCATCAACCTATCATTCACTCTAGTCACACTCACCACACTGTCTATAAACTCCTCAGAAAACGGCTGACCAGGTGAGACATACAGGGGCGCTACTCTTTAATCCGAACGCTACTTATCACTCAAACATCCTGATATGCTCACAGGTATACTCTTAACCGACAAAATGCCTACTAATGAAACTTATTACAAGGTAGATTCCTTACCACGACAGACGAAGCACGTTACCTACACAGATCTATCTGGCTCTACATATTGCTACCCCACCCGACATAATATATTATATACAGTCACGTGAAAAAGTAAGTACACCCCATGTAAAGTTTTGACTTTTTCAACATATTTCAACATACAGCTATTTGATCTTCATTTCAATAATATTGACAGATAAAGGTGATATAATATAACAAATATCATGAAACATTTACATTTTGTAGTCCATTGTATAATTTAAATAAACATAAATGCAAATTTCGCATGTGGAAAAAGTAAGTACACCCCGACATTTATCACTTCTTCAAATACCTAAAATTAGAATCAGTTGCACCAGCTCAGGTGCAAATGATTAGAAGATCGTCAGAGAGGATCTTGGAGGAACCTGTCTTATTTAAACCTCAGACATTTAGTTTGGTTTGCTCTTTGTTGTTGAAGTGTGCGGCGTCACCATGCCTAGATCAAAAGAGCTCTCTGAGGCCTTCAGAAAGAAGGTTATAGATGCCTTCGAGTCTGGGAAGGGAATTAAAAAGATCTCCAAACAATTTGAAATCAATCATTCGACTGTCCGGAAGATCATCTACAAGTGGAGAAGATTCCAAACAACTGCCAACTTGTTCAGGCCAGGCCGCCCCAGCAAGTTCAGCCCGAGTGCAGACCGCAAGATGCTGAAAGAAGTCTCGAAGAACCCCAGAATGTCATCACGGGACCTACAGGTAGCTCTTGCCACTGTTGATGTCAAAGTGCACGAGTCTACCATTAGAAAGAGGCTGCACAAATTTGATCTGCATGGGAGGTGTGCCAGGAGGAAACCTTTGCTGTCCAGAAAGAACATCAGGGCAAGACAAAAGTTTGCCAATGAACACCGAGGCAAAGACCAGCACTTCTGGAATAATGTGCTCTGGACAGATGAGTCAAAGGTAGAGTTATTTGGCCACAGTACCAGAAGACATGTTTGGCGAAAACCAAAGACAGCATTTGACCACAAGAACCTGATACCAACTGTAAAGCACAGTGGTGGAAATATTATGGTTTGGGGCAGCTTTGCTGCATCAGGGCCTGGGCAGCTCACCATCATAGAATCCACGATGAATTCTTCATTGTACCAGAGGGTGCTTGAGGATAATGTGAGGCCATCTGTCGGAAAGTTGAAGCTCAACCGAAGGTGGACCTTGCAACATGACAATGACCCTAAACATACCAGTAAATCCACCAAGGAATGGCTGAAAATAAAGAAATGGAGGGTTCTGGAATGGCCAAGTCAAAGCCCGGACCTAAATCCCATCGAGATGTTGTGGGGGGATTTGAAACGAGCTGTGCATGCAAGAAACCCCTCAAACATCGCACAGCTGAACGAATTCTGCATGGAGGAGTGGACAAAAATTTCTCCCAGTCGATGTCAGAGACTGGTAGACAGTTATAAGAAACACCTACTTGAGGTTGTTTCTGCCAAAGGGGGCAATAACACCTATTAGAGCCAAGGGTGTACTAACTTTTTCCACATGCAAAATTTGCATTTATGTTTATTGGCGCTGAGGAAGCGCCTCTAGCGAATGACTTCCAGCCAGTGTAACGCTAATTCCTGTCACAGGAATTCTGAGATCATATAAGTGGGCGTGGCAGTTCCTGATTGGTTCGTGTTGGGGAACGCCTTCTCGCTGCCGACGTGACGTAAATTCGCGCACGCGCACTGGTGAAGCTTACTCGATCTTACTCGATCCCATATTACATGTACTTTCATTGCATACAAATTATACTTCCTCCTAGAAATTCCATGCCCGAACCTCAGCGCAATCCAAGAGGATTTACTTGTTTAAATTATACAATGGATGACAAAATGTAAATGTTTCATGATATTTGTTATATAATATCACCTTTATCTATCAATATTGTTGAAATGAAGATCAAATAGCTGTATGTTGAAATATGTTGAAAAAGTCAAAACTTTACATGGGGTGTACTTACTTTTTCACGTGACTGTGTGTGTGTGTGTGTGTGTGTGTGTATGTGTATATATATATATATATATATATATATATATATATATATATATATATATATACATACATACATACATACATACATACATACACTTCCAAAAAAAAAAAAAAAAAAATGCAACCAAACTTTGCATCTTGCTTCAGGGTACTCCAAGTATGGTTTCTGTTTGGGCAGAATATTTGGGAGAGGGGGTTCAGAGTGGAGTAAAACCCCGATGTAAATATGTATCGTATAGACAATACAGCCACCTGGCAGTAGCCAGTATTACAAATCATCTTATTATTATTATAAGAAAAGTTTAAACAACTTAACAATATGCGTTAGTGATGTTAAATCTGAGTGGAAATAATTCGAAATTTCCAAAATGTTTCATTTCACTCATTTCAAGCGAAGGTTCAAACTAAAGCATCCAACACTGAGCTTCACAGCGAAGCAGAAGTGATTTTTACTCGTGCCGTATATAAGCAGCAAGTAAGGTTGATGAAGGGATTGTTATCCGACTCCCAAGCAGATGGAAGATGACCTCAGACAAATGATAAGGTGAATAAGAGCAGAATGTTTGTGAAGTACAACGTGTTGTCTTTTGATTAAATCCATCAGCAAAGCGACAGGTACTTTTGCTAGTATTAAATATAATCAAATTTGTGTTTAATAAGGACACCTCACCTGTCTCAGCTGTGGAATGTCTCTTCTCCATCTCTCCTTCACCATCTGTTTTGCTACCTGTATCGGACCCATGTGGTTAAAACACTGTCCAAAGTATGAATAACTCAAACAGAGTTATTGATCTTTGTGTACGAGCTCACTTTGTTCCTTCGTTCCTCCCTCACTCGTATTAGTGCCTCGACTCTTGCCTTCACATCCTTTGCCTCACCAATGGTCAAAGTATTTCTTTGGCCACGTCCTTGGCCCATCAAGGCCATCTCCGTTTCCCAACGTGCCTGGTCTGTTTGCAGCAGTAGGGAAAGCCGTGCACGGCGCTCCATCAACCGCGATTGTCGTGCATCAGAAGGCTTGGTTACTTGGCTGAGTGGAATTGGAAAAATAAAATCTTTAAAGAAGAAACAAAAAGAAGGAATTTCACTTCAATATAATAAAGCACGTCTTTTAAATGTCATGTACCATTAGTAAGACTTTTGTCTTTTAATGAACAGGAAGCATAAACCAAACTCAAGTTTGATCAAGACAAGCAAGGTGGAAAGTTGTGGATAGGCCATAAATTGGCCAAGATTTAGCAAACAATGTATTACTTTACTAGGTAACAGGTTTTCTAGGTAACTTAAAAACAACAATAATCTTCGCGGGTTCTTTTTTAACTTTAAAAGGCGTCATTGGCAGGATGCACTTTCTGATTCCAGCTGTGTTCTGGTTAATTAATCATACAAGATATAGAACTGTTTCAAAGAAAACTAGAGCCATAGATCTCTGTGTCTGTCCAATCATATTCCTCCTTGCACTACTTTCAATGATGCAGCTCATCCGGCATTTCATGTCATCAACCATTTCCATTCATCCATTTCATTTAGAAACTAGAACGGCACTCAGTAGAGAGCATACCTCCGCCTGGTTGGCCATATCACTCATTGGTGAAGAATAACTTTTAAAATTCTACTAGCTGGATCCGGATCTTCGCCAAAATTGAATCGGTTCTTCCTTGTCACACACACAATCTGTCCAACAAGTTTCATCCAAATCCATCCATAACCTTTTGAGATATCCTGCTATGTATCGTTTTTGGCCCTGTCTCCCAATGGTGAAAAATCACTTAATTAATTAAATAATTCCCATATCCGAATCCATATTCAGAACTTCACCAAAATTGATCGAATTGTCCTTGTCAGACGCCCAACAGGTCCACCAAGTTTCGTCCAAATCCGTCCACAACTTTTTGAGATATCCCGCTATGTATCGTTTTTGGCCCTATCTCCCAATGGTGAAGAATCACTTTAAAAATTCTAGTAGCCGGATCCGAATCCGGATCTTCACCAAAATCTAATCATTTCGTCCTTGTCACATATGCTACATCTCTGCCAAATTTCGTCCGAATCCATCCACAGCTTTGAGATATTTTGTTCACAAACGGACAGACAGACAAACGGACAGACAGACAGGGCTGAAAACATAACCTCCATCCACCTTTGGTGGCGGAGGTAACTAGACAGGCACTCGGTAGAGTGCAAACCTGAACTCTTTACAGTTTGTATCCCACTTATAGGCCAGATCCGCATCTGGACTTTAACCAAAATCGAATCGGCTTGTTCTTGTCACCTACCCAATCATCCATCCAAGTTTTGTCATAACCCGTCCAGAACGTTTTGAAATTGACATGTCAAGAACGTTTTGAAATTGACATGTCAAGAACGTTTTGAAATTGACATGTCCAGAACATTTTGAAATTGACATGTCCAGAACATTTTGAAATTGACACGTCCAGAACATTTTGAAATTGACACGTCCAGAACGTTTTGAAATTGACATGTCAAGAACGTTTTGAAATTGACATGTCAAGAACGTTTTGAAATTGACACGTCCAGAACCTTTTGAAATTGACACGTCCAGAACCTTTTGAAATTGACACATCCAGAACCTTTTGAAATTGACACGTCCAGAACGTTTCGTTTTTGTCGCTGTCTCTTAATGGTGAAGATCACATTTTAAAAAATATATTAAAAACCCTCTAGTATCCAGATCCGGATCTTCACCAAAATCGAATCAATTAGTCATTGTCACACACCTAACCTGTCACCAAGTTTCGTCCGAATCCGTCCAAAACGTTTTGAGATATCTGGTCACTGACAGACAGACAAACAAACAGGTGAATACATAACCTCCATCCACCTTTGTTGGCAGAGGAAACAATAGTAAAATGATGCAACTATTACCCATACTTCATATCCTGGCTCCATCGTGTTTGCAAAGTTGCTCTCGCTTCATCAAGACTCTTCTGCCTACAGACGCATGCAGACAAAAGTTGTTAAAATTTTGTTGAATCATTTGCAAAACTACATTGGTCATGGGATTATCATACAAACTTTCAGAAATGGTTAGATTACAATTAAAATTAAGACCAATTACTGCACTGTAGTCCCAAGAAGGAAACCGGACTTTAACTAACACACACACACACACACACACACACACACACACACACACACACACACACACACACACACACACACACACACACACACACACACACACACACACACACACACACACAATATATATCAATATATTGTGACAATATATATTGGACAATATATATCAATAACAGGATTATATCACAGGTGGCGTGGCAAAATGTACGGACAGGTGCATTTGACGATTGGCTTCACAGTCGGGTATACAAGGGTTGTTGCGTTCTGTATTCGTGGAAAACAACTGCTGCATGTCACCAAAAGTTATTGCCGCTTCCCTGGTGTTGGGCTAGCGGCTAGGGTGCCGGCTTAGGATCCTGGGTTCGAATCCCGGTCGATCGCTGAATTAACGCCAGGGGGTTGACTCAGCCTGTCATCCTTCCGAGGTCGGCTAATTGAGTACCAGTTCACTGGTAATTCCCTGTTTGTCGTTAAAGGCGGCAAAAAGGGTTGGCGTCAGGAAGGGCATCCGGCCGTAAAACATTGCTTCAAAAAGGGGACCAAAAAACAACAACAACCACGGTTCCCGAAAAAGGCCAACCCCCGCTTGCGGGGAAAAATGGCCTCTAAAGGTGGTTTAATGGACCCACAACCTCAAAGTTGTGTCCAGACAGTCGGTCAACAGAGCAATGCAATATCCTTATTCAAACGTATTTAATTACTACTTGTATTTAAAGTATTACCACAAACAAATAACTTAAATCATAAATCACTTTATATGACAATATATTAAGCGATAAACACTTTACCTGATAGACATGTCCATCACACAGCACAATCGACTCAAACTGTTATTCAAATATTCAAACTGTCATTTATAACCGATTTTAACATATTGTACTGCGCATCCTCGTAACCACCAACAAATTACTTTAATGCTTATTACCTCCGCCACCAAAGGTGGATGAAGGTTATGTTTTCACGTCTGTCCGTCCGTCCGTCCGTCCGTCCGTCCGTTTATGAACAAGATATCTCAAAAAGTTGCGGATGGATTCGGACGAAATTTGGCAGAGAGGTAGTGTATGTGACGAGGACGAAATTATTAGATTTTTGGTGAAGATCCGGATTCGGATCCGGCTACTAGAATTTTTAAAGTGATTCTTCACCATTGGGAGATAGGGCCAAAAACGATATATAGCAGGATATCTCAAAAAGTTGTGGACGGATGATTTTGATTAAATGTGATTCTGTATTGTGATTTTCTGGTCTACTCTGAGATACAAAACGTAAACTATTCACCTTGCGGACGTATGCTCTCTACTGAGTGCCGTTCTAGTTTATAATGTACTTTATAAATATTTTTTTTACCTCTGCCATCGAAGGTGGATGGAGGTTATGTTTTCACCCCTGTCTGTCTGTCTTTGAACAAAATATCTCAAAAGGTTGTGTACGGCTTCGCACGAAATTTGGCAAAGAGGTTGTGTGTGACAAGGACGAAATGATTAGATTTTGGTGAAGATCTGAATTCTGATCTGGCTAGTAGAATTTTTAAAGTGATTCTTCACCATTGGGAGATCGGGCTAAAACCGACATATAGCAGGATATCTCAAAGTTATGGACAGATCTGTGCATTATGGACGTGAAGAGGTTGGGTGTGTGACAAGGACGAGTAGATTCCATTTTGGTGAAGATCTGAATATGGATTCGGATACGAGAATTATTTAGTTTTTAAGTGATTCTTCACCATTGAGAGGTCGGGTGAAAAGCGATATATAACATGTTATTTTAAAAGGTTATGGCCGAGTTACGACTAAACTTGGTGGACAATTTGGTTAGGTGACAAGAACAAACCGATTTGATTTTGGTTCAGGTCTGAATCCAGATCCGGTCTATCAGTGGGATACAAAACATAAACTGTCCAGCCTAGCGGAGGTATGCGCTCTACCAAGTGCCGTTCTAGTTTTATCGTCTTATTCGTGCGCTGTGTTATTTGTGCGAAGTTATTTGTGCACTGTAGCTTCAGGCCTGGTAAGTTTGAGGGGCAACGAGGCTATCCTCCTCTTAGTAGACCTGAAACTCCAGGCTGCAACAGTAGCATGGTACATGGTACATCACCTCTCTGCCAATAACCTGTATGAAACATTCCAATCCGGATTCCGCTCCAACCACAGTACTGAAACTGCTCTCCTCAAAATCACCAACGACCTTCTCCTCTCCTCTGACGCTGGCAACCTCAACATTCTCGTCCTCCTCGACCTCAGCGCTGCCTTTGACACCATCGATCACACCATCCTCCTCACCCGACTTGAATCCACCTTTAACGTTACCGGCACTGCCCTCTCTTGGATTAAATCATACCTCTCTGACAGACGCCAGTTCATCTCCATCAATAACTGCAAATCCCCCACTGCTCCCCTCCCCCAAGGTGTCCCCCAAGGTTCAGTTCTTGGCCCCCTCCTCTTCATCCTTTACCTGTCCCCCCTCGGTCACTTAATCCGCCGTCATGGTCTCCAATTCCACTGCTTCGCCGATGACATCCAGCTTTTCATCTCCACCAAGTCCGTCTCCACCGACACCCACTCTATCCTGACAAACTGCATCTCTGAAATAAAATCCTGGCTTCAAATCAACTTCCTCAAACTAAACTGTGATAAATCTGAAATAATCATCATTGGCCCAAAAACGCTCACAAAATCCACCCATAACTTTGCCCTCAACATCGACGGTATCCCAGTATCCACCTCCCCTCTCATCCGGAATCTTGGCGTCATCTTTGACCAAACCCTCTCCTTCGACAAATACACTAAACAGATCACAAAGACAGCCTTCTTTCACCTGAAAAACATCGCCCGTCTCCGCTCATCCCTCTCCTCCACGGCTGCAGAAACCCTCATCCACGCCTTCATCACCTCCCGTCTGGACTACTGCAATAGCCTCCTCTATGGTTCACCCTCAACAATCACCAATAAACTCCAATACATTCAGAACTCCGCTGCCCATCTACTCACCCATTCCCGGACCCGTGACCACATCACCCCCGTCCTTTACAAGCTTCACTGGCTCCCCATCTCCCAGAGAATCCAGTACAAAATCCTCCTCTTGACCTACAAAGCCCTCCATAACCTGGCCCCATCCTACCTGGCTGACCTCCTCTCCAGACACACTCCCACCCGCAACCTCCGCTCTGCTGGTACCAACCTCCTGCCCCCCCCCCCCCCATCCGGACCAAATTCAGATCCTGGGGGGACAGGGCCTTCTCCATCGCTGCTCCCACCCTCTGGAACTCACTACCTCACACCATCAGAGACTCCTCCTCACTCACCACATTCAAAACATCACTCAAGACCCACCTGTTCAGCACTGCATTCAACATTCAACCCACAGCATTTAACCCCTGACTATCACTTCTCCTTCTCCCTCCTTTTGCTTTAAATATTTCCCTATTGATTCTT